>NW_025742829.1:0-18605 GCF_021292245.1 Micropterus dolomieu | reverse complement strand
GGACCATGGACCGGACACGAGGTGCTGGAGTCGGTCTGACCACCGACTGGACAGCTGGGCTGGGGACCATGGACCGGACACGAGGTGCTGGAGTCGGTCTGACCACCGACTGGACAGCTGGGCTGGGGACCATGGACCGGACACGAGGTGCTGGAACCAGCTGGGCCACCAACGGAGCTGGTGCCGGTCGGACCACCGACGAGGGAACAGGAGTCGGCTGGGCCACCGGCGAAGCAGGTGCCGGTCGGACCACCAACGAGGGAACAGGAGTCGGCTGGGCCACCGGCGAAGCAGGTGCCGGTCGGACCACCGACGGAGCACGAGGAATGGGAGTCGGCTGGGCCGACAACGAAGCTAGTGTTGGTCGGACCACCGACGAGGAACCAGGAGTCTAGCTAGCAGACCGGTCTCCCTTCTGACCAGTGGTTGGTTGGCTGGGGACTCTCCGTCTGTTCACTCTCTGGCTCCAAAGGTAAGTCCAACAGAAAGGCAGCCAGAGAGCTGGAAGTCCATGAATCCCCAACCAACCTGGAAGTTTGAGCCGACTTGGAGGGGGATGGAGCAGGCAGATGACTAGCTGCTGCAGTGCTAGCAGGCCAGGAAACAGGCAGGGAGCTAGCCTCTGGAGCACTAGCAGGCCGGGAAAAAGGCAGGCTTGGAGAGTGGCTGGACAGGCTGATGGTGCCAAGCCTGACTGATCGGGACGCAGGCTGGGAAACCGGCTGGTGGCTAACAGCTTGAGCGCCACCAGGCAGCGAACCCTCGGGAGTGTCCATGATCTGCTCGAGGTCTCTCTTCATTCGTCTGATGACAACCAACTGCTCAGCCAGGGAGGGGAGATTCAGCAGCCTTGGCTTGCTGCACAGGGTCTTCTCCATGAGGCCATAAACAAACAGTCTGCGATTTAAGTCCGTGGAATCCAGGATTGAGGAACCTAACCTTTCGCAAGTCGAGGTCCACTCCCTTATATCCTCTGCCAGAAACGCTAGGTCCGCTGGGTCCACACTTGGTCGGGTCATTCTGTCATGGTTTGGTGTGGGTGAGGCAGGTTGGAGGACCCAAACGCAGGACGCAAGGGAGGAAGAGGTACAGTACAAAGGGGTTTTAATGGACAAACCAAAAGCGAGCACACTTACAGGTGAGTGGCTGAATACAGAGCCCAAAAACTAAGGTAGTCCAAACAGAGATCCAAAGGGAGCAGGGTAACAGGGAGACACGACAGGGAGACATGACAGGGAGACACGACAGGGAGACACGACAGGGAAACACGACAGGGAGACACGACAGGGAGACACGACAACAGGAGACTTCACAGCAACTCCGGGAGACAGCATACAATGACCCGACAAAGAAAAGACAGAAACACCAGGTATATATACACACGGACTAACGAGCAGGGCGGGAGCAACACAGGTGAAAGACATGAGGCTAACGAGGCACAGGTAGGGAGAGAAAGAGAGAGAGAGCAGGGGAAAATAGAGACAGACATGCAGAGGGATCACTGGGGTAACAGACATGACAAGGGTTACCGAACACTAGACGAAAGACAAGACAGACCCCCAAAACCCAACAGACCAAAATAACGCTAACTAAACACAAAAGTGCAAACACCGCATGGCAGAAAGGCAGAGTGTGACAGCATGAGGAAGGTGAAAGAGGCTGGTGTGTGGCAAACTGAGGCCATACCTGTTCCAGACACCGTAGTGGACTATAACAAAGACATGGTGTCAATATATCTGACGCCCTGATAGGCTATTACACTGTCCACCATAAGACAATGAAGTGGTACAAGACTTTCTTTTGCCATTTTATGGACATCACGGTGGTGAACACTTTCCTTCTTCACAAGGAGCTGTTCAAGACAAGAAACGATCCCACACTAACAAAGCCTCTCACACAGAAATATACAAGGCAGTTGCCTTGCTGCCTCGACAAATATTTAGAGAGTGGTTGGGTGCAGAAATGGTGAGCTTTGCTTAGGCCTCAGCAGCAGCAACAGCACCTCAGCTACCTGCATGGCTTTATATTATGGGGGTTATGCCACTCAAGGATGGCGGTACTGCAGGAGGTACCAAGAGGATGGCATCCAAGGAGTCCAAACCCCCATTTATTGCCGGAAGTGTCTGGTCCCTCTGTGCCTCACTTCTGAGAAAAACTTTTTTCAGGAGTGGCATGACAGCCATTAGTGGCATTAGCGACGACAGGATAAATATAGCTATTGCTAGTGTGAGGACATCTAAGCAGTGGACCTGTGAAGCTGTAGAGGACCTTCAGGCGTGTTTGGACTGCACTGACTGGGATGTTTTAGGGACTGCCACAAACAGTCTGGATGAGTTTACTGATGCTGTGACATCCTACATCAGTTTCTGCGAGGACAGCTGTTTACCATCATGGACCAGGGTGAGTTATAACAATGACAAACCCTGCTTCACAGCTAAGCTCAGACAGTTAAGGTTGGAAAAGGAGAAGGCATTTCGGAAAAGGGGACCAAGCCGGGTGCAGGGCGGTAAAGTACAAGTTTAGCAAGGAGGTGCGAGAAGGCAAGAAGGTAAACGACTGTAATCAGAGAGACCAGTTCACCAAGGCCCCATTTCAGAAAGCGGGATTAGTGATATGTTGAGCCTGAGATGAGGGAAACTCTGGGTTTTCCGTTTTCCGATGAAGATCAGATAATCCCTAGATCGGTAACTCCGGCAACTGATGCTGTGAACCTAACCTCCTCCTGCGTTCTTTCCCCTCTGCTCTTCTCCCTGTACACCAACAGCTGCACCTCCAGTCACCAGTATGTCAAGCTCCTGAAGTTTGCAGATGACACCACCCTCATTGGGCTCATCTCTGGTGGGGATGAGCCCGCCTACAGGTGGGAGATTGACCATCTGGTGACCTGGTGCAGCCAGAACAGTCTGGAGCTCAACGCTCAGAAGACAGTGGAGATGGTCGTGGACTTCAGTAAGAGCCCATCCCCCATCATCCTGCGTGAATCCCCAGTCGACACTGTGGACTCCTTCCGCTTCCTGGGCACCATCATCTTCCATCGCCTCCCTCACCAAAAAGTCCCAGCAGAGTATGTACTTCCTGCGGCAGTTGAAGAAGTTCAGCCTGCCAAAGACAATGATGGTGCACTTCTACACCGCCATCACTGAGTCAGTTTCACCATCTGCAGAGCAAATGATACTCTGCAGCCGCTGCAGCGTATCATTGGTTGCGATCCATCAAGACCAAAACCTCTCGCCACAAAAACAGCTTCTTCCCTTCTGCAGCTAGCCTCAAGGCCCGGGCCCCCCACTGACATACTGTATATATTTTCACATTTCAATATTATTTCATTTTCACATCATTGTACCAAACCGGCATATTGCACATATTTGTTGTTTGTTTTAAAATTTATTGTACTATATTTTATATTTTGTCAATCTATCCCATATTTATATATTTCATCATTTATTTATGTCAACTGTATGTTTGTCTATGGCTAGCACCTTATCTCCAAAACAAATTCCTCGTATGTGTAAAAACGTACAAGGCAATAAAACTCTTCCTGATTCTGATTTCAATACCCTAAATAATGAACAATCAAGGGTGCCTCTATACAAGTAGTCAGTGAGGCCAAACAGCTGAAGACGCTCTTCTGCCTTGTTCTGTCTAATGTGTGAAATAGTGTGTGATTTTAATGTTGATTACTACTTATATTTTATTGTTTGATTAATTTACTGTTTTTGACATTGCAGCGTATGTTTTATTGTTGTTTCTTTACTTTTCTGATTGTCTCATTTCTATTATTTTACTCTTTGAAAGCACTTTGTGATCTTGAGCTGTGAAAGGTGCAGTAATAAATAAACATTTCTTACTTACTAAACTCTTAGGGGTCACACTTGATGAGCAACTAATGTTGGGATGTCACATAATAAAATAGACGCAAAAATGTGAAGTATCTGTTATAATATGATGCTTCCCATATCTTAGTCCAAGTTGCACCTTGCAGGTGATACAGGCCGTAGTATTATCTAATCTTATCTTGCTTCTGCCAAGAAATAGCTGGAAAAGCTTCACTTAGTGAACAATATTATTCAATTTTATTTTAATGCTAATAGAGTGAAGTTCAGACTGTGTTTATCAGAGGTTTACAGTGTATGATGTTCAGTTTGAACTATTCACTAAAACATTTATCACCCTGTCACACCATTTCAACATTTAAAATGCTTAATGGCCATATTCATAAACTGAACAAGTGAACATAGTGTTTTAAAACGTTTAATGAAAATATAAACAACAATAATTTGATAATACAGACTAAAAACTAGGCAGCTATAAAATAAAACAGTACAATGACGTTTTCAGCATTTACAACGCTTTGTGGCCATATTAATAAAGAGGTCATCCATTAAACAAGCAGAGTGTTTTAAAAATTTATGTAATAACAGAATAAAAACAAGACAGCTGTAAAAATAAAGTAGTTAAAAATTTAAGATAAAAACTACTGTAAGAGAGCAGAGTTAATTAAAGGATCAGGGACTACATTGTGATAAATGAATTAATTCAGAAATGATTTAAAATAAGATAGCTAAGTAGATGTTAGGGTTAGGAGGTTAGGGTTGATAGAATGACAGATTATTCCAGAGGCCTTGGGCTTGAAACCATTGCTGGATATCCAAGAGACCAACTCTTATACAGAGTAAGAGGTTAAAGCAGGTGTAATGAGATCTCTAGTTAATGTAAAACGTATTACTACGGTTCTGCAGTGGTACAATTAATTTGAATTCACATGAAACATTCAGAATGAAACTTCAGAGGTTACAGAGTAACTGCTGAAAACTGATCAGTCATCACATTTTTGAAGGTAGTGGTAGTGGTGTTATCAAAAGAAATCCTGACATTAAATACTTTTCAAGGATCAGAGAAATCACATCTCTGCATTGTTATATCAGAATCAGTTATCAGTGTTGATACATTAGTTCATTTTGTCTTGACGTAACAACTGTTTGAGGTGTTTAGAGATTTCTTTCATCTTTAGTCCATATATCATTGGATTAAAGAGAGGATGATACAAAAGCATTTGTAAAGTCATAATTAAATGTGCAGTTTTTGGAATATCAGATTCCAGTCTAACTATAACAACATCAAAAGTGCCCAACAAGGCAAGGTTTATCAAAACCAACAGGTGAGGTAAACAGGTCTGTGCAGCTTTTTTCTGGACTTCTCTACAACTACTATAGGTTATTGTAAATAGTTTTGCATATGTAAAAAGTATAAAGAGCAATGGAAAAAGTGCAACATTTAGCAAAAGGAACACACCATACATAGATAATGCTCTTGAACTCACACAATGAAGTTTGTAAATTGAGTTATTACAAAAAATTACTTTAAGTGTAAAGCTACAGAGCTTTTCATAAACGCTCATTGTTGCTGATACCACAAGCTGACAAGCAGGTACAAGCCAAGCTAAAGCCAGGCACGTAATGACAGTGGATTTCTTCATGATGGTTGGATATTGCAGAGGTTTACATATAGAAACATACCTGTCATAGGACATGACTGCCAACAGTAAGAATTCTGAACCGCCTATAGAGTAAAACATAAAATATTGAAAGAGACAGGCTGAATAAGATATGATTGGTTTTTCAGATAAAAGGTCAATCAAAAGCTTTGGGTAGATAGCAGTGCTGAAAAGAACAGAGTTGATTAACAAAGCTGCAATAAAAACATACATAGGCTCATGGAGGTTTTTGTGAATCCAGATAAGGTACACAATAGTAGAATTACTGCAGACTACTAAAATATATACAAATAAAATTATTGTAAAATAAATGTATCTGTAGTTGTGGACTTCCACAAACCCATCAAGAGTTATATATGTTACATTTAAGTCTTCGTCCATTAATAAATTCAAGCATTATATCTCAGTTCATAAAACAGGCAGATAATTTCAAGCAACATGTGAATAAAATCTGAAAAAGGAGGCCTCACTTTGAAGATTGGAATAACATTCTCCTGTATTGGATTACCTTATTTATTCACAGTTACCTGACCCTGAAATTAGTATGTGCTCATTTCCAAACTTAAGAAAGTGAACAGTTTGAGCCTGTGAAGTGTTTTTATCATGTACTTTACCCTCCAAGGATCTTATTAAACTTTCCACCAAGAGTGACAAACAACTTGTGAAAACTGTGGAGGCGCTGATAGACTTTCTTTACTGGGGTTTATGACTTGCAGTATATTTCAGTGCCCCATAAAATTACATCATGCTATTCATTTCTATGGTAATTGTCAAAATAATTTCTGAAAAACACGTTACTACTGTCATATACCTTCCTACTCAAACATTATCACCTGATACTATTTCATTTTTGGCGCAAAGTTTAGAGGCCCACACCGCTATGCTCTACGGACCTCTGCTCCACCCTATGCACAAGGTCAGAAACTTTGGTTATCCACCAGAGATTTTCACACACAGTGACTTCAGACTCGACTTGGACTCATGAACAATGTTCATGTTACGTAACACGTAACATCTGCTGCGCGCGGCCGCACGTGAGAGAGTACAACAAACACTGGCAGCGGCTGAGCCATTCATCATAAACTTTAGGCTTTAACATGTTATAAAAAAAATATGCCGTTGGCTAGAAACGTCACAGTTTTATTTAGTTAACGTTACACTGGGTTTAAGAGCCTGGGGAGTGTTTGGACTTACAGAACTTAATAAGCCATCAATAACTGAATTGTACATCACATGGTTGTGCTATATAAATGGTTACAGTTACAGAATTCCTTATAGCTGTGCAGTTTTATTAGCAACCTGGATTGAACGCTGCAGGTGATACAACATTCATTATAAACGCGGGAGACTCGAGACTTGACTTGGACTCTAGCCAAGTGTGAGCATCTCTGTTATCCACTAATAAGAGCTACTGTAATAGAGCTACTGCTTCAGGATGTCTTTTGGTCTTGGTTGGAACAGGTGCCTTCTGAAGCAGCACATGGATATTGGATGGAATACTGTCGAATGGTGGAAAGAGAACTTTGAGGAATTCCTGAACCCAATCAAACATGTCTTCTGTAAAGACAGCAGAATTTGAAGATAGAGTTTGGGACATCAAATTTAATGGGTTTTGTCTTTTCAGAGTAATTTGTGTACCAAACCTTTATTGATTCATAGACAGATCCTTTGATCATAACAATCCTTTCAATAATCAGCCCTTTATAGTTCCAATAATCTACAGACTGTGTGAGTGCTTAGCTCTGCCTCTCAGACAGTCAGGAAGTGAATCCTGTTTCTTGTTGCTCTCCTCTGCAGCCTTAAGCACAAACCAGATTCATCCATATACCTTGCAGAGAGATAAGAAGCTCCTCAGCAAGGCACCAGGTGTGGATGAGATTTGCCCTGAGATACTAAAGGCTCTGGACATCGTTGAACTATCTTGTCTGACATGCCCCTCATGTCTTGTGTGAAGGTTGGGGATAGTGCCATTGGATGGCAGACCTGAGTCATGGGGGTTCCCATATTTAAAAAGGGGGACTGGAAGGTGTGCTCCTGGTATCAAGGTATCACATTCCTTAGCCTCCACAGGAAAGCTTATTCCAGGATGCTGGAATGGAGACTCCGAACGATTGTTTAACCACAAATCTAGGAAGAGCAATGTGGACTTGGTCCAGGTCATAGAACAATGAACACTTTACAATTGTAGAGTTTTTGGGGGGTACAGCCCCTGCATCAGAGGAGGGCAGTTGAGGTGGTTCAGGCATCTGATCAGGATGCCTGTTGGGCGCCTCCTTTTGGAGCTTTTTCAGGTGTATTCAACTGTTCTGAGACCCTAGGGAAAAGCCAGAACACGAATAGAAAATGGATAGATGGATTGTGAAAACAGCAGCCCCTTTTATACATAACCTGGTCAAGCTAGGATTTTCAGATGTGTTCCAGCGCAAAAATAATCCTCAGTGAAGAAATGACACTTTGCTCCAGTGTAAAGTAGTGAGTGAACAGCTTATATAACTTGCTGTCCCCTCAAAATAACACATCACACAGCCGTTAATGTCTAAACCGCTGACAACAAAAATGAGTACACCCCTAAATGAAAATGTCCAAGTTGGGCCCAATTTGCCATTTTCCCTCCCTGGTGTCATGTGACTCATTAGTGTTACAAGGTCTCAGGTGTGAATTCAATTTTACAAGTAACAGGGCTGACACGTCAGTAACTGGGTTGACAACAGTTACTGTATTGGTTATACTGGTTGATTAAGTTAAGTTGTAAATCCACGTCATGTAGGAATCAGATGTAGTTCAGTAATTTCACAATGTCAGTCCGTAAAAATACACGCCTGTTACTACCACACATCAACAGGTATGAACATATTGTCCATTCCTGTTAGTAAGCTGTCACAATAACTCTTCACAACAGCTCAGTCTCACACATTAATGTCACACTGGTTCCTCATTATGGCAGAAATGCTCTCACAACCTAGTGAAAATCAGACTGATGCGGTCCGTCCCAGTGAGGCCCAGACCTGAGCCGATGAAGTTTGCACTTTTAAATATTAGATCCCCTTCTAGGAAGATTTATATTAATGATTTTATTTCTGAACATGGTCTGGCCTGGCTTACCTCAACTGCTTCACCTACTTTGTTAAGAGGGTTCTCCTCCTAACTTCACCTTTTTATAGTGTGGAATAGTCACTATTTTCTCTAGTAGTTTGACCTGCTCTTGATGTTCTTTTGGCAATTTTCTAACATTTAAATACTTAGCAATGGTCATCACAGCACCGCATTACTTTCTACATCCCATGGCTAAGTTTAAACCCCATCCTAACCATGCTGCTCTAATCCTACATCCATAGTTTCTCCCAAATAACACTTATAAGTTAAATAAATTACTATCTTAATTCAGGCATCTCAAATTCAATCTTGATTACCCAGAGCTAAACAATTATAGACCAGTTTCTATCTTTCCTTGATAAACTTTTAGAGAAAATTGACAGACTTATCCAAGACTCATGGTGTCGAATGTTGTATTTGTACTTTAAGGAAGCATACTCGCCCCAAATGTTTGTGGGTTGAGCTAGTGTAGCAAAAATACGCTGCCAGTAACACACAAGCACCACCAACCGGAACTACATAATACGCTTACCGCACGACGTCAGGACATAACCCTCAATGTTAAATTAAACTGTGTAAAGGACACAGTTTGTTGTAACAATGAAATAAAGAGACATTGATGTTTAAGTAAAATTACTATATATGGTAATTCTCACTATGCTCTTCATAATTTTTATTATTTGTATTATGCTTTATTTAATTAACTCATATACAGCCTCAAAATTCACTAATTAACTAAAAACTAACTAAAAATCACTAATTTAGTTAGCAAACTTTATCCCTGTTTACAAGTAATGACATTTGCCTGGAATATTTAACCAGAAGGATGATTAGATTGAAGTCAGGTGTGCTGCTCAACCAGGGGCGAGTTTAGGCGTTTAGGTTTGACTCTGGGGACAGAAAGCAGACCTGATCCCATGGCTTGTTCATAACGATGAAATAATATATTGATAAATAATGAGTGAATGTCAAATTAAACTTGTTAAAATGTACATTTTGGTGTTATATCATAGCAAGCTATCCTAACAATAATGCCGTTATATATAAAAGACAAACTAGAGTTTTGACTCTAGAGGTTAAAATGACTGCTGAAACTTACTGGGACAGATCTGCCAACAACCTCAGGCTGCTGTAGTACAGAAGCGTCACGCGATATTTCCAGTGCTGGTCGTTTCAGGAGTGTTACAGTTGGAAAAAACTGATACGCCAAAATCCCCCGAGTGTGCTGTGGGCATCGTTCTCCATCCCCCTGGTTGCCATTCAGTCATCAAATACAGAAGGTGCCTCCGTTTAATGCGGCGCAAGAATGAGTTGAATGAAGTCTTGCTCACAACTGTCAATTCCACAGTAAACTCAAAAATCCAGACTATGACCGTGAATTGTATTTATGTGGCTAAGGAGCACTTTCAGACTTAAAGCAACAAAAACTAAACAGATCATACATCTCCACGCCGCCATGATGAACAATTTGAGGGCTGTTGCCTTCTGCTATGACAATGAGCCTGAGGGACGATGGGAAAGTGAGGCAATTTTACCATTTGCTTTTAGTACTGTGCTACACTCTATGGCTACCTGGTTTTATATTATGATATTTGTTATTTTAAAACACTTTTCATTAACAAGAATATATTTTTCTTTTATGTTTTCATTTTGAATTACAGTATTTTCTGCATGTGCGCATCGTCAGTTCATGTCCGTCACATTTGGATGATGTCAGTCACTTAACGTTCCGGCGATTTCGCGGTCTGATAACCGAAAATAGTTAATTTTTGTATGGTTATTACAATAAAATGTAACTGTCCAAAATATAAATAAAAATTACATTTTCAGAAAAATAATTATTGCTGCAAGTAATGTTTCTAATTTCCTCAAATGCATTCTTTTATTTGAATCAGTTGACATTAATATGAATCTTTGTCTCAGGATCTACTAAAAGATATTGTTGCTGAACACACTTTGATTTGAATTAAAGGTTCAGTGTGTGAGATTTAGTGTCATCTTGTGGTGAGGGTTGTGAATTGCAACCATCTATCCAGTCTACCACTGCCCCCTAACCTTTCAAAGAGCGTAGGACAGCTACGGGGGCTGACACAGTACAAAAGGTGTCTCTTCTGAGACAGCAGAGAGTTGCCAGTCAAGAAATGAGGTTTCTTTAGGTAGATTTATTAAGAAAATATATTTACTTAATTATTCAGTAAAACCAGATGTTATTGTGACTTGGCCACTGACAGATAACATGGAAAATGTGAGCCAAGAGTGTGAAACACTGTTTCTGCACCACAGTCCATTATAAACCACACATTAGATAAAGTTTATACAAACATTCAGTCGCATTCAGTCTCTCTGTGATTATGGACCCTCGCCAAAACTGCCCGCCAACAATAATATCTGGCCCACTGCCAGATTACGGTGCTTTGATAGCGGTGCTGAGATAGATCTCAGTCATGACAGCAACAGTTACTCACATAATCACTTCCTCTTTAGTGGTTTTGCCTACAAAATAAAAGCGTGAGAAGCTTGTTTACAGAATTCTACCAGAAGTAGAACAAGAACAACGTAGTGACAGAACGTGTTCAGTAGCGCAGTTTGTCCAATTTCAGCTACCGTAGCAACATGACGACCCAACATGGCGACGTCCATGGAAGGAGGTGCCCGCGGTTATGTAGATGTAGCTAATTCTAAGGTGATAAAAACATAATGGTTTATATTATGTAAGGTGTTTATACACCTCTGAAAAC
Organism: Micropterus dolomieu; assembly: GCF_021292245.1. Classification (NCBI taxonomy): domain Eukaryota; kingdom Metazoa; phylum Chordata; class Actinopteri; order Centrarchiformes; family Centrarchidae; genus Micropterus; species Micropterus dolomieu. The sequence continues at coordinate 7,280 of NW_025742829.1, read as the reverse complement.
ATAGTTATGGATCTTATATTGCATTTCTGTCGATAGAAACTCAGAAACATTACACACTGAACCTTTTATAATACTTATAAATACAAATTGGTGTAATGCACCACTTTATGTACTTTCAGCAATGAATATACATTTTATGAGGCTGTCAGAAGCCACAACTTAAGTGATAATGTTGTTGAAAGCCTAATTGGTCAATTTTGCCTAAGCAGTAATTTAAGGATTGCAAACATTCTGTCTTGGACTATATTGTGTTGGTATTTAGAGAGACAAAAACACATATATTTGTCTGATCAATTTACAGCTGCCAGTGTTGATGAGGAGGCTTTGAAAAGCCAAGTTGCCACCACTTGTAATGGAAGTGGGATCATACCCTCAACTAGTGCTGTGCCACCTCGTCAGCCCCAAGCCTTCAACCCCATATCCCAAACTGCTGACAAAACTATGAAAAGGCCAGACCCACCAGAGAATGTGGTGTACACAGATTCAGTTAGAAATGGTGCGCAGCCAGCTATCCTGCGTGCCAGTCCCATGGTGAAAGAAGTAAAATAACCCTCCAAACTCGAAATGAGAATAATGTCACAGCAGTTTGTTGACTATTACCCTATGTTATGAGATGCTGGCACAGATATGCCTTATGTTTTTTCTTTATTAACAACTTGGTGGGATGGCAACAAGAAAAAACATCTTATCAAAACACAATTTCACCACAGCTGACCATTTACACCAAAATGTACAAGCGACAAAATATAAGGTCAAGGAAGAGGCAGGGGTCCATGCCACAATGAGGGACCTCGAAGAAGACTCTCTTCTGCTCAAACAACACAGACAGTGAGACAGATGGTGACAGAAGTGCCGACACAAGTGGTTCAAGAGATTACACCATACTTCTAGAGAGCAATGATGAACTCAGCGACAGTTGTGCAGGTGTGTGCTAAAAGCGGGAAAAAATAAAAGTGCGCCATCATTGTCCTGGTTTCTGTATGCCAGAGTACTTGTGGAGACTGGCCTGTGTTTTCTTGTTCTTTTGCTTATACTTGTTAACAAATTATTTTCCCCACCTCCACCTCCGCTGCCATCTGACTCAGCCTCAGACCCCCTTGCCCAAGAGTTTGACCACTCAACTAACTGCACCTGCAGAGGATGTTGTTGGTAAGCCTTCCATTACCTTTCGCCTGTTATCTACGATGGTGGTTGTCGGAGGGCAAGACAGAGTCTAAATTGTTGGAGATGATGATGTTGAAATTCCTAAGCACATAATTTGTTATTTCTCGGGGCCTAAACGTTTTGATGGTTACTAACACTTTTTCTGACTCCAGTCTATCAGCTGACACCACCATTGCCCACATTGCTGTGAACAATATCGAACAAATTATTATTATGATAAAGAATCTTAAACTTATATATTAAGTAAAACATTTAGCTGAAAAGTGTTAACATTGAAACATCTTTCCCTGACCGTCCTGTTCTAGCCAGCCAGGAGAGTCTGAAGATGCTGGTGAGGCACTACAAATCACTGATGCAGATGTTACAAAGTGGATTTTGTGGATTGTATTCATGTGGCAAACCACAGCACTACTGGCAGTGTATGTGTTATGTGCAAAACTGTTATTTATTTTTCTTTTAAAAAAGTCTTAAATCGTCTATAAATTTGATGTTGATGTTAAAAAGCGTGCAGCAACTCCACACTCTCCACTCCAGCGGTGTGCATGTAATTATATGCTGTTATAGACATTTTAATAAATGTTGACAGTACTCATACTTAACGTGGTTCTGATTCAGTCAAATCAGTTACGATGTATATTCTAAGATAAAGGACTGGTTTTAGTTTTATTGGATTTAGGTTATTTTGAGATGAGCAAACTTGTATTAAGTAACAGCTTAATCATACTTCACTGAAACGGAGTATAACTTTACTTAAAGTAGTTATTTTTGTCTTGTTCCGAAGCCTTAATTTGCTAAAATTAAAAATATAAATATTTTTAAATAAGAATTATTTGCTTATATTTAGTATATTTCACTTATTATTGTGCTGTAGGAAGTTTGATTTCAAGTAATTTGATCTAATAATCAGACTTTTGTACTTATTTTAACCCTTTTGAATACTTATCAGATCCTTCTTATTTTTAGATTTAACAATCTTATTTCAAGATTTCTTGTGAAGTGAAATTAACTTGCTGCATGGACAGATAATTGATCTTGTTGTAAGTAATTTTCTCCTCAAATTTTGTGTTTTTTTCTTTTTAGCTACCCTTATTTGCAGTGTGTCTGGTTTGGATCTGTTACCAGACTGGACTGGAACAGACTACAACAGACAGTCAGTAACAGGCAGGAAACATCACTGCAGATCTATCACACCCTGTTCCAACTTCTCCCCTGTTATAACAGAACACTATATGCCAGACAGGAACAGTTTCTCCCTTCCCCGGGCCATCACTAATAACATACACAAATATTTTTTTCAGCATCCTTTACACTCCGCATCATTGTCTTGCTGTCTACAAATAGTAGCTTAATGTTTATCATTACCTTGTTGAGCTTGTTGTCTTTTTTTGTAAGCTGCCTGTGTGTATGCCTGTACGTGTACATTGAGAGCAATATAAAAGTTGAGTCAAATTCCTTGTATGCGTACAAATACCTGGACAATAAAACTTGATTCTGACTTTTTAGTTTTAAAAACTTTATTGTATTATTATAGATCATAGAAATGAGTGACATTACAAGAAACATATGTGATTAAATAAATTATGACTTTGGTTCACTTAAATATGCGACTTAAGTATCGCAACAACTATTGGATAGACTGCCATGAAATTCTGTCCAGACATTAATGGTCCCCAGAGAAACTATAGTACTGACTTTGACCCTCTGACCTTTCCCTGACAGCAGCAGGCTGACATTTTTGGCTTTTAGTTAGATGTCTCAACAACTACTGGATTGGATCGCCCTGAAATTTAGTACACACACTTATGTCCTCTCAGAATTGGAATAAATGTGTTCAATAAAATAAGTTTCTGAACATGGTAAACATACCTGATGATCATCATCATGTTAGCATGCTGATGTTGCATTACATGGTGACAAAACACAGCTGTGCTGAATACAGCCCCAGAGGACAGCTGCCATGGCTGTACACTCTTAGTTTTGTTTGTTGATTATCCTTCATCATTACAGTTTAGTGTATATATAGATAAATAGACAGAATAAACATGGAGTAACATCCAAAGTTAAAAACTGATGTTTTTTAGTCTGAGGAGCTGTGTGCTGAACCATGCATATACAAAATCAATATAATTGTTGTGGTTCAGGTTCATCTATTTTAATATTGTCTATTTTTTTCATATAAATTCTCATCTCCTTGAAAATGAATGTGATAGCAAAAAAAAATCATTACATTACTTACATGTATCTTTAACTTTTTGTCAATAACAGAGGCTTAAAGCTTCATTGTTCGCTATACAGCTTGTGCATGATGAGTTTTACATTTTGGCAGCAGGACCCATTTTGTGTATCTTCAAAAATCTAAATATCACTCCTTTGATTTGAGGCAAATTCAGGCCATAAACTAGAGGATTGTTTATGGGGGGGATGATCAAATACTCTAAAGATAAAACAACTGCAATGATTGGATTAATTTCATCAGTCTCAAAACGACTCAGTGACATCTCACAGAACACAGAGAACGAATAGGTCACAAATGTCACTATGTGGGGCAGGCAGGTTTGTAACGCCTTTCCTCTGAATTCAGACGAGTTTCTCCTGCACACAAGCAGAATCTGTAGATAGGTGTACAGGACAAAGAGCAGGGGGATGAAGATGGTTGTTATCAAAACAAACTGACCTACTATGCTGTTCAGAGTTGTGTCCACACAGGAGAGCCGAACCACAGGCCAGTTAGAACATAAAAGCCTGTGCAGTTTATTTCCACACAAAGGCAACCGAAACGTAAGATAAGCAATGAAGCCAATTTCAAATGCAGGGTAGAGCAGAGCAAAAATCAGAAGATGTCTCACCATCCTAAAGGTCATTTTGCTGTGATAGTGTAAAGGCTGGCAAATAGCAACAAATCTATCATAGGCCATGATGCTGAGGATGGTCATTTCACATGATACGTAGGTGTAAATAACATATATCTGAATGAAACAAGATGCACGTGAGATCAAATGAGTGTCAGACAGAATGTCCATCAGGAACCTGGGGAAGAAGCCGGCTGAGCCGTACAGAGAGTTTAAACACAGACAGGAGAGAAACATGTACATGGGTTGATGCAGAGACTTCTCCAGGCAGACTGTCAGAATAATGACAACGTTAGCAGAGATTATAGTCATGTAGATCAACAGACACAGACAGAAGAACAGATATCTGAGGGGCCCAGAGTCTGTAAACAGAGTCAGCTGAAAATACCCAGGAGTAAAGCTGTTATTGCTCATTGTGTCTGCACAACAGAGAAGCAAAAACAGAGATGGATACAAAGAACAAACAAGAGAGAGTGGTCAAAGATAAAGTAAAAGAAAGTGGAGGAGGAGAGGTAAAACTGCATTGAACAATAAACATATCCAATGCCTTACTATAGATTAGTATAGATTAGTTAATAGTCTTAGTGCATTATAATCATATGCATGCATAATCAAGAAGGCAAACTGAACCGGGAATTTGTCCTGTTGTGTTCAATAACAATTACACGTCTACTACTACAAACATCAACTGACAAAATATCAAGTTTCAAAGATCAAACAAATCATTAATAATAATGAAAGCTTGCTCAAAACAGTGTTTGTTAATCAACTTGAGAGTGCCTCCACAGATGAACCTCTACCCTGTAATGATCCACAGTGAAGCGGCTGTAGAAACTTTTATCTTCTTCTGTTGCTAGGATGCGAGCAGCAACGTTTACAGTGCAAAGGGAGGTAAAGCCTCTCACCTGATGTCAGCTGTCATTTGTGTTTAATGCATCCATTTTGTTTCAGTGTTGATTAGCTTGTGCATGTGCTCAACTTTAGTGATTCAAAGGGATTTGAAGGTCAGAAAATGGTGAATGCAGCTGTGAAGTATGAAGTCTAGGCAGACAACCTTCCAAACAGTGATATTTTCCTTCAACACGGTAAATGTGCCATTGTCACCACAGTTTTGTTCTGTGTTTCCTGCCTGCCACTCCCAACCTGCCCTGATGCTGCACAATCCTAGTCACATGATCAAGAAAACAGCTTTTGTACCTTCAACTGTTCGGACTCTGAGACTACTTATGGATCTAAACCTCTGTGTTCAGACCCCTTACAGTACGGTCTGGCCAAATGACGATATGGACATCTGGTAAATTGCATATTCATTAATATATAAATATGAGAATGACAGTGTGTCACTGCAGGAAGGGACTGATAGGCAAATGTGATAAACTGCAAGAGGCGGATTCCAGAAATCCCAACAGGCCAGTCTTGTGAAGACTTTTCGTGTTTCTCTTTAAATATTATTTAATTAATAAAAATCCTTATTTGTTTGCACATTAGAATCAGAAACAGCTTTATTTGCCAGGTATGTGTACACATACGAGGAATTTGACTCTGAATGTACATTGCAACCGATGTGCTTACTCATACAATAATACAATAATAAAACTACAATAAAATTAAACACAGGCTACAGAATAGAGAACACAAATATACACACTATGAATATATACATATTGACAACTAGTGCAGTATGCAGAGTGCAAAGGATGCAGGAGTAAATTATTATAATCATTATTATTATTATTATGTACATGTCGGGAGGTGGATTTGATATATAGGTACACATACATGTACACGGTGTGATGGAGCACAGTGCAAAGGATGCTGGAATAAATAAGTATTATGTGCAGGTGACTTGAGGTAGGTGGATTTGGTATACAGTATATACAATATGAAAATATACCAATATGAACAGCACTGAAATAGTGAAAACCAGTGGAAACCAGTAAACAGGTGTCTGATTAGAGACAGAGTTACTGGATTATTGCACAGGAATTGTTCCTGACACTGTGAGTCAGAAATCAGCTGTTCATCAGAGTGATGGCTTGAGGGAAGAAACTCTTCCTGAGTCTGTTGGTTTTGGCGTACAGTGCTCTGTAGCGCCTACCAGAGGGGAGGAGCTGGAACAGGTTGTGACCGGGGTGAGATGGATCTGCAGTGATGTTTCCTGCCCATTTCCTGACTCTGGAAATGTATAAGTCCTGAATGAGATTATCTTTTCTGAGGTCCTGACTGTCTGTTGTAGTCTGCTCCTGTCCTTTTTGGTGGCAGATCCAAACCAGACAGTGATGGAGGTGCAGAGGACAGACTGGATGATGGCTGTGTAGAAGTGAATCAGCAGCTATTGGATGTGGAGAAGAACACAGAACGTTCAATAACATTAGATTCTGACTGATCCTGTTGGCGTGTCGGGAGATTTAAACATTGAGTTATTCTGCTGTGCCTTGTGCGAAAATGTGGTCACAAAAGGTCGCGTCCAAAACTCTGCCCGCAAACAGCAGTGCTCTCAGTTATTGCTGGCACAAGCGTTTCATGTGCTTCATGTGTTTCCCCTGAGCGTGGAACCGTTCTACCATCAAAAACAAATACCGTTTTGTATTTGTATTTGGTGGTAGAGGCTAATAATCAGCTGCGCCCGCATGCCGTTCATTTAAGTTGACTGTGTTATCAATGCTTGTTATTTGAATGATTTTATTTAGCCTATGTAATGGCAGATCTTTCTATTAATCCTATTATTATTATTTTTATTATTATTATTATTATTATTATTAGGCTATACATACAGTGGGTAGAAAAGTCTACACACCCCTGTTAAAATGCCAGGTTGTTATGATGTAAAATAATGAGACAAAGAAATCAAACCTTTAATGTGAACAATTCAATTGAAAAACAAATTGAAATCTTCGAGGGGGAAAAATGAAAAATAAAAACCCTCACATAACCTGGCTGCATAAGTTTGCACACCCTTAGACTAATACTTTGTTGAAGCACCTATTGATTTTATTACAGCAGGCAGTTTTTTTGGGTAGGAGTCTATTGGCATGGCACATCTTGACGTGACAATATTTGCCCACTCTTCTTTGCAAAAGCGCTCCAAATCTGTCAGATTGCGAGGACATCGCCTGTGCACAGCCCTCTTCAGATCATCCCACAGATGTTCAGTTGGATTCAGGTCTGTGCTCTGGCTGGGCCGTTCCAAAACATTAATCTTCTTCTGGTGAAGCCGTGCTTTTGTGGATTAGGATGTGTGCTTTGGGTCGTTGTCGTGCTGAAAGG
>NW_025742828.1:0-49982 GCF_021292245.1 Micropterus dolomieu | reverse complement strand
TCCACTACATTTCAGAGGTAAATATTGTACTTTTTACTCCACTACATTTCAGAGGTAAATATTGTACTTTTTACTCCACTACATTTCAGAGGTAAATATTGTACTTTTTACTCCACTACATTTCAGAGGTAAATATTGTACTTTTTACTCCACTACATTTCAGAGGTAAATATTGTACTTTTTACTCCACTACATTTCAGAGGTAAATATTGTACTTTTTACTCCACTACATTTCAGAGGTAAATATTGTACTTTTTACTCCACTACATTTCAGAGGTAAATATTGTACTTTTTACTCCACTACATTTCAGAGGTAAATATTGTACTTTTTACTCCACTACATTTCAGAGGTAAATATTGTACTTTTTGCTCCACTACATTTCAGAGGTAAATATTGTACTTTTTACTCCACTACATTTCAGAGGTAAATATTGTACTTTTTACTCCACTGCATTTCAGAGGTAAATATTGTACTTTTTACTCCACTACATTTCAGAGGTAAATATTGTACTTTTTACTCCACTGCATTTCAGAGGTATATATTGTAATTTTTACTCCACTACATTTCAGAGGTAAATATTGTACTTTTTACTCCACTACATTTCAGAGGTATATATTGTACTTTTTACTCCACTACATTTCAGAGGTAAATATTGTACTTTTTACTCCACTGCATTTCAGAGGTATATATTGTACTTTTTACTCCACTGCATTTGGCTAACAGCTTCAGTCACTAGTTACTTTCCTCTGAAGATTATTAATACCTGCAGATTCAGATGAATAATGCAAAATGTAATCAACAAATAAATTATAATATATTGTTACAGATTAAGCTACCTGGCAGTATATAAACCAGAGGGCTCTGTGAGGCTCGCCAGCTCCTCCCGCGGGTCACCTCAAAACTTCTCAGAAGTGGATTTAGTGATGAAATAACGTATGAAAACTGTAAAATATAAAACTTCCTGTTGCTGGCTTCTGTCAGGCGCAATGATGATGCAGTGAATAGTGACGATTCTCTCTGACCAATCAGCAGTCTGCTGTGTTTTCACGTCACATTTTAGTATCGCCTCAGCTCGCTTGGAACCTCGACGGAGGTGACAGGAAAAAAAGTACCTGGAAGCAGCTACTGGTGCAACATTTCTACAATGGAAAACCAAACAAAGGCGAATTGAGTCGAGCTGGTACTGTGCAGTGGCAAAGGGGCTTAATTGTAATCAAATAATATAATTTACATTATTATGAAAACAATAGAGTTTTATTTACTAATTAGCTAATGAAATAATGGTGGAGTAAAAAGTTAAATATTTTCTCTGAAATGTAGTGGAGTAGAAGTATAATGTAGCAGAAAATGGAAACACTCAAGTAAAGTACAAGCACCTCAAAAATGTACTTAAGTGCAGTACTTTAGTAAATGTATTTACTTTCAATCACTGACTCTAACCTTAACTCTACAACCAGAAATCCTCACTTTGACGGTCCTGACAAACATAGAAGTTCAAAGACGGACAGATAAATGGATACAGAACCATACGTTCAGTGATGTACAGCGCTTATTAATGTAGACATATCATCACACACATGTACGTAATCATGAAACACATACAATCCTGTGTGACGCGCTGCCGGGTTAGTTATATGTTACTGCTGTGTAAAGGCCTGCAGCTGTTTCTATTCTGGATCTACTGCACTCTGTGTGTGTGTTTATATATGTGAGTGTGTCACTATGTGTTCACGTATTGTTCACCTCATTACAGTAAGTAGTCAAAAATCTCCTTATACATTATATATGGTATGTTTAGCATTCAGGTCGTGTGTTAAGGTATAGTTGGCGCTCAATCTCAATCATCTCTTCAACTCTGCATTTTTGGTTTTTCACAAACACATTTGTACTTCTATACTTGTGCCCTCATCAACATAATACAGTTGATAGTAGCCAATAAATCAATTTGATTTGTCATTTAAATCATTTTTCTTGTAAACGTATTTTATGGTTCCAGCTTCTGAAATGTTATTGGCTGCTTTTATTTTAATTATTTTAATTTATTGTTTTTCTTTTTTTTTACGTTTGGACTGTCGGTTAGACAGTTAGGTGTCACTTTGGGTAACTGTGATGGCATTTCTCAATATTTTCAGAATGTTAACAAACCAAACGATTCAATTTATTAATAGATAAAATAATCAGCACATTAATCGACAATGAAAAAATTTATGAGTTGCAGTCTAATACGATGTATTTAAAATAACCTCAACAACTCAGGGGACATTTTTCTGCAATGAGCTGCTCATTAATATTATTACTTTTCCCAGTAACTAGTAGTGTAACTAGCCTAATTGCTTTTCTATAACAGTAGTGTTATCACAGTTATTAATCCAAGTAACGCAGCGTTACTGAACGCACCATCCTTGACGTAAATACGCGACTCTGCAGCAGCTCAGCGGCACCAGACTTTATTGTTCATGTCTGCTGAGAGCCAAAAACTAAAGGAAGAAAGGAGAACGAGGGAGAGAGGCGTTCTTTCCACAGCTGTAAGTAGCTGATGTCATTATTGTGTCACAGTAATGAGATGCAAAGAACATTGTCCTGTATTGTAAACTGTAGGGGGGGGTTCCACACGGTAGCTCTGCTTTAATCTTGAGAAGCTGCAGAGCTGCAGTCTCTATTCATTCAACTTACACTGTTAATTTCCAGCTAAACTGAGGCTTATTGAATACCCCCCCCCCCCCTCGCCTGTCAGTCTCGTGCAGAGTTTTGCGTGCACGCCGTGCTGCCGGCAGCTGCGTGCACGTCGAGGTTCCTCGCGGGGCTATTTCAAGTAGTTGCTGGCTGTTTAAAAACGATAAAATATTCTTTGCGTGGTTCATCAACCGGTGATAAATTATCAGAAAGTCCCGCGAGGTGCGGACAACTCGGCACAACAGCAGTGAAGCTGGAGCTCCGTCTCTTCAGCAAGCGTTCCTTTTCCGCCACCGCACATATACACGCTACGCCTACACATGCGCACTGATGATCCAGGGGTAGGGTTACAATTTTGGATTTATTTACACACTTTAAAAACATTTATTGAGAGTTTTATTCTTTTTACATGTTTATTTACATTATTAAACATTGAAATGTACATTGTAACAGGCTGCGTATTCATTTATTGGGAGAAAACTGGTAGTTCTATGTAAAATCAGACATTGAGCACCCCCATATCGCCTAAATGGTGTGATCCTTTTTTGACTGTGAGACTGACAGTCGAATCAGGCTCGACTATTGGGGGTCAGCCCTAGTAAACTCAACTCAATTCAACTGACGCTTGACGTAACATTTTGTAAACATACTGAATACTGCTCTTATAAACATGTGCAAAAAAACAGCTGTTTAAATGTCGGAATTTACTTGCTATATTTTTTGTTTTTTTTCAGCCGGTAGCGTAAAGAAACGTTATCTGTTTTGTAAAAAACTCACTCCTTGCCGCTGTTATGACGATGATATTCGTTAATAAAGTCTGGAGAGGCTGCTTTGTTTAGGGCTGAAAGGGGGCGGTAGTGAAGTGTCTCCCATACTGGCAGTGAGTACTTACTTTTAATACTGAAAGTACATTTTCCTGACTGTATTTGCAACCGAGTAATTCGAGTAGTGTTAGTACTTTTACTTAAGTTAAGGATTTGAGTATTTCCTCTACCACTGCAGAAAGGAAACATACAATGAGGTCCAGCTGGATTTGTGGAAGGCTTTTGGCCATCTGTGTCTTTGTCTTCATCTCTTCCTTAATCTGTTTCAGTTTCTCTCTCGTTCTTCCTCTGTCTCATCTTTCTCACTTTCATCCCTCATATTCCGCTCGTCTTCATCTCCCCCTTCTCTTTCTCTAATTTCCTGAACTCTTCCCCCTGTGTGTTTGTTATCTCTGACTCTCTCTCTCTCTCTTGCCTCTCACGCTGCTGTCCAAGTCCAGCTCCTCTGACCCACAGTAGTAGTCAACGTGTGAAAGGATGTATTGGTTGAAAATCATGTTTAACATTATAGGAACATGTAATTTGTCTTCAAACAATCAAAGCAATAAACATTTAACAGAGAGTGATATTTAGATCTAATCTAATCCAATCAAAACACTCCCAGTCTTTGACTTCAGACTCATGTTGCATTAACAGACGAATGGGCCACTGTTTCAGTGCTTTGGACAGGCAAGGGACATGGTGGTGACAGTAACTCACAATTATTTATTTATTTTATTTTATTTATCCTTTATTTAACCAGGAAAAAAACCCATTGAGATTAAAAATCTCTTTTGCAAGGGAGACCTGGCCAAGATAGGCAGCAAAATCACATCACATCATTACATACGTACAAAGACACACAAATGAAAGCCAATTATGCACTTACAATGAAATATCAATAACAACATTGACATGTGAGGGAGTCCAACTCATTCTCATTCTCAACTTAAAAACACTTAAAGGAATCAATTTACTAAGTTTTAAGTTGTTCTGCAGCAAATTCCATGTAAAGGGAGCAGAATAAACAAAGGCCTTTTTACCCAGCACAGTACTGACATGTGGGACAGAAAACAAGACAACAGCTTGAGAACGGAGAGAGTGATGACACTTTTTTTCATAAGAAGTGAACATAAATGGGATGGTAGCACACCAAGAATAGCCTTATATATAAATGTATACCAATGACAAAGCCTCCGTGTTGTCAGAGCAGACCACCCTACACGAGAATACAGCTCACAGTGGTGGGTGCGAGCTTTACAATTACTAATAAATCTCAGCGATGCATGATCGGCTGCGTCAATCATGTGAAGGCATTGAGCAGATGAATGCATATATAATATAGCACCGTAATCCAACACAGATAAAAAAGTGGATGCCACTAACCGTTTTTTAACATTAAAAGAAAAACACAACTTATTTCAAAAGTAAAAACCCAATTTTAGCCTCAATTATACTATAATTACAGTTATATGAGCTGAAAAGTTGCCTATGCCCCCATATAGATCCTCCCCTGTGAAAGCTTAACCCAAAAACAACAGGGCCCTGTTTCAGAAAGCAGGCTTAACAAACCCTGAGCTTATCCCTGAGCTGACTGAGCCTGAGGTGGGAAACTCTTGAGTTCAGCCAACTCAGAGTATGGTGAACCTGATGGAACCTGACGGGACAAAATGCTGGTGGCAATAACTGAAGATATAAAATATCAATCGAACAGATAAGACATAGTTTAGTCTACATGGACCTGTGATTGTAAAGTCACAGTCCGACCCAGTAGGTTAGCCTATTAATGATTTCTTTTGCAGTGGAAAATGTGTCTTGGTTCAAACTGACTGTTTTTAGATGTCTATGTTACATTAAGAAAATCTTGGTTTTAAACTATTTCTTTGTTTCAGCCGCTCCACAGTCATCCTCACATCATATCCAACATGATAACTACCATATGGATGTTTCAATCAGTGCGACTACAATATGAAAGATTACTGATTTGTTTAAACAGTGATCGCTGCAGTAATGTAGCCCACGGTAAGTGTTTCTGTGCAACCTGACAGCTGCCTTATGTCCACAGAGTCACTGTGTCTGGGTAAAAAACTAATAGCCTATCTAACCGGGATTTTAAATGTTTCTTAAGACGTAAATGAGTTCATATATGTGCTTTGATATGGACAGTATGAATAAAGAAATGTCATACAGCCACTTCAGGCTCCGCAGGAGGGGAGGAGTCAGAGAGAAACTCAGCGTTTGTTGAAGGAAACTTCCTCCTGAGGGGTTTAGGTTCACAGCGCAAGTTGCCAGGGTTACTGATCTGGAGTTTATCAGATCTCGGTCTCTGAGTTCCCCTCATCTCAGGCTGAACATACTCTGAGTTTTCACAAAACCCGCTTTCTGAAACGTCCCAGGTCTAAACCCTCAGACAGACCTTTTAAGAAGTGAGTTTAGGCCAAGATAGCGTCATTTTCAAAAGTGGAATACAGCTCAATAAAGCAAATAAAGTACGAGACACAAGAAGAAGTTGGGTTTTTTTGCATCCAACATTAACTTTCACAAAGTGCTCACTAGTGTTCCTGGGGTTCACAAGAAAAACAACAGCGCTAAAACCAAACAATTTAATATCAAGGCAAGGCAATCCAAAAAAGCTTGCATGAGCTGGATTTCAACTCCCACAGTTACATTTAAATGGATGTAGACATGATTTTAGTTTGCATATCAATCCTTCTGCTACTTTTACACCCTGTAAAACAACTCTGACCATCAGTGATAATTGGCTAACCAACCTAAACAAACAGGGTTTTTATCATTTAGATTCTAGTTTGCATTGTTTTTGAGTGTATCTGTCACTTATAAATCTGGCCCTGGTGGGGAAGGTTAAAAAATGTCCTCATGCTGGAGTTCTTACTATTATTGTGAGGACATTTTGTTGCACATGCACACACACACACACACACATGCACACGCACAAATACATGCTCTGTCTATCTGTCTCAACCCTGTTCATCATGACACAAGCCCTGTTAGTGTGTCAGTGCTACGCGTCACACAGGGTCACCTTTAGAAGAACTGGTTAGGACTGCAGGGCAGAACAGTATCAGAGTGAGTATTTGTCTGTGCGTTTGTGTGTTTGTTGGGATTTGTGTGAATGTGTCGATGTGTTTGATGCCTCTGTGGTGTATTGTGGATGCTTGTGTTTGTGTGTGCTGTCTCCCTGCAGGCAGAGCAATCTCTCCTTCTTTATTCACAGTTCAGTAACAGCTCAACCCGAGTTGTCACACCTACTGTAGGAAATAAAAATAAGAATAACACATGTATTATACGCCCGGTGATTCAGCAGGGAGCAGATGTTGCAACGGAATCCTCTCCGGTGATGCGTTGCGTCTTCTGGTGGCCATATTGGAGGTCAGCATTCAGGGGAAAGTGGCTGTGAACAGATAATTTCAAAAGACAACTTGGTTTTTTTCTCAAATAACTGAAAATAAATCTTTCATTTTCTTTGAAAATGTACTTGTGAATACTTTTGGTTTGTTTAGATTTGGGCTGAAATAGTCTACAGTTACTGAAAATCCATTATGAAACTATCAATTAGTCAATAATCAGAAAATGTATCAACAAAAATAGTGATAACGGATTCATTGTTTTTTTAATAATCATTATGTGGTTCCAGGTTAAACTGAACATCTGTACCTGTCAAGGAGAAATCGTCACCCATTGATAGACAAAAGATCATAGCATCACCACAATCTTTAGGAATCATCCTCGTGGGACCATAAATATCTGGACCATAGTTACAGTAATCTCACGAGCAGCTGTTGATCCGCATAGAGTCAGACAGACCAACCAACGTCACCTTGCAAAGCGATCAAAATGATATACACTATCAAAACAATATACCAAAAAATAGAAAACACGTTGTTCAAAACATATAGTTCTCAGGGAGAAGTACATTTTTAATCTCAAAACAAGTTTCATATATTTTTCCGTCATTGTCTTTTGATGAATGAAAACATGTTCTATCATAGTAGCTCAAAACTGATCAGAAATTATGCTCTGCTTTGTTTCTGTGATACTGTAACTCTTGTTCTTTGTTGATATGAACCTGCAACCAGTCAAAATCTACTGAGCTGTACTGTACTGTAAACACAGGGAAATCACAATGTTCACTCGTCCTCTCACGTTGTTTCTTCCATTCTTAGACTTCTCCGTCCCACCTTCAGCAACCTGTTTGCTCTCTGAACTGACTTATATTGGTTGTGTCACCTGATTTGAAACAAGTGAAATCAATTTTGAGTGGTCGTGTTTGATCAATGTCATGTGTTCTCTATTTGTATGTGATTGTTGCCACTTGTGTTTACCAGTATGGATGACATGTGCATTAGAGTGCAGAATGTGTTTAGAGCTCTGCTGAAAAGTCTAAGTGAGATCTGCAAATTGTGTTTCACCATGTGAAATGATTTAATGGTATTGACAACAGACTGCACAATTAGCTAAATAAGTTCAGGCAACTGCAAACAATTGAGAAAAACTGTAAAGAAACATCCTATTTTATCTCAGTTTAAGATGACAGAAATATGTTTCCAAACTGCATTTAGTAAAAAAAAAAAACACATTTTATGATAGGAATTAAGCTATTACAGAACGATCCTAACTGAAGAATTTAGAAGTTAACAATCCTAAGTTCTGATGGCATAGAACTTGTCTTACATAAAACATTTTTTAAAACAATGCCAAAAATGGCAGCACCATTATTAGATGGCAATTAAAATGAAGGTTGGGAACAACATGGACAACGAAATATTATGATTGAAAGGCTACTGAAAAAATATGAGGACGCTTAATGGGAATATATCGTCATGGACTGATTTATTTTGAGTTTATCAACAAGCCTTTGCACTCCCTTATTCCATAAACCTACCTCAGGTTTTTGCATTATAACTTGCATATATTAAATTGATCTTGTTTATATATTTTTGCCCTGTAACTGTGTGTAGTTTATCGTTATTTATTTATTTATTTAGTTAAGGAAAATGGTAGCTGGTCTGTACTTATAGTGCCTTTCTAGTCTTCCCACAATCCAAAGTGTTTTTACACTAGTTCCCATTCACCCATTTACACAAATTTATACACTGATAGCCAACTGCTCATCAGAAACAGAAATTAACATTTACACACCGATGGCACAGCCATCAGGAGCAATTTGGGTTCCACTATCTTACCCAAGGACTCTTTGACATGCAGAGTGGAGGAGCTGTGGCGTCAAACCGCAGGTCTTCTGATTAACTGAGCAACCAACCCGTTCTATTTTATTTATCTTATTTTATTGTTTTATTCTGTTATAATTTAAAGTATTTCAGTATTTCTTTATACATTTGTATAAAATTTTATTGTGTAATCCCATTTGTATAATCATCATAGACTGTGGCTGTGTTCGAAACGGGCTAAACTGCTGTCTCAGAAGGTGTTTAACAGGACGGCGAGTGCTGTTCGAAATGGCTTGAACGATCTCTTCCTGTCTCCTGAGACGCCTTCAAGCTGCTCCAGTAACGGCCAGTTTTGAAGGCGACTTGATGCTGACTATTACCCATAAAGCAGCGCGGCTGTGGCCGCTGTAGCTTTCGAAAACTGGTCAAGATGGCGGACAAACAAGTCGAGTTTGTACAAAAATAAATGTTTTTAGTAGTTTCCTCGCTTCGATTTTTGAAAAGCTAGCGAAAACTAAACACTGAACTATCATAGTAGCCCGTGACTGTAACCAACCAAGTTTGTTCAGTATAATTTATGTATGAGGCGTCTGTTAGCCGTTTGACTTTTCAGTAGCTAGTTAGCTGACGTCACACGTTGCCGTAAGTGCTGCCCTAGAAGGCTGTTCAAAACTAATGTAAACAGAGCTGCCTTCACTTGAAGCTGTCTATTACGGTATCGAGGCAGCGAGGCAACTGCCTTCCGTTTCGAACACAGACTGTATATAAGAAGTGGACGTAGTCATCGTGACATCACCCATTGGTTTGTGGACCGCCGTTTTGAAGCCTCGACTTTGGCCGATAGGGCGCCGCCTGTTGATTTTTTGCAACCAGCGGCACCAGGCGTGGCCATATTTGGACGAGACGGTGGAGCTAATGGTCGTTTGTGGAGCTAGCTAGCTTGCTTAGCTAGGTGCATCTGTAATTCACGTTAACTTTCATTTTAACAGGGCTGATAAGTTTGTCTAGTGAACAACAGTCTTAAAACTAAACATACTCACAAGAGAAAGTGAACAGCCGACTCCTAATAAGCTTTTTCAACGCCGCAGGTTAAATTTACACAGTGCCGTGGGTATGAGTCATTCTAGCCGAATGATAGGTCGCCATGGTAGTGACTTGTCAATCACAAGGTAGCCCCGCCCTAAAGCCTCCCCTGCTTCCTGGTCTCTGTTCCTCTAAATGGGACCATAATTTACTAAATGAACATCATGCTGTGTTGAAGAAGACTTGAAACTAGCGACTGAGACCAGAAACTCATCAGGAAAGTGTTTACTGAGGGAATAAATCAGCTGAGAAGCAAAAATATTTTACCATTATTTCTAATGGACCCAGACTTCTGTTTGCAACCAGAAGAGTCGCCCCCTGCAATGCAAATGCAGGTTTAAGGGACTTCCGCATTGGATTCAGGTCTCTGACCAGAAGCTTCCCGCTTGATAATAAATATAAAGCTGAACCTTGAGAGTTGGTGGTAAGAGGTTAGGACAGACCTCGAGGTTTTGTGACATCCAGAGGCCAATATCCTTAAAGCAGTTGAACAATGAGTATAAGTAGTTAATGTTATCAGGAGTCAGTGAAATATAAAGTTGTGTATCATATGCATACTAGAGACAAGTGGAAGCATATACAGAATCTATTTTTGAAGCAATAGCACATGTTGAAAAGACCATGAACGTTATTAATATGCCTAAAAGCCTCCAGGTAAGAGAGGTCATGGAGGGGCTTGTGGCCAGAAGGGTGCGTGTTCAATTCCCAGAAAGTTTGAGTGGCTCTCGGCCCTCCGTCATTACCACCTCTGTGGTACCCTGAAGCAAGGCCCTTAATCCCCAAGTGCTCCTGTGGAGCTTCTCAGTGGCCGACAAATCAGATTGTACTGGGCAGCTTCATAACTATGTGAGTGTGAACACAGTGTTTCTCAGTGAGACCATCATGGGTAAATAACAGTAAAGAAATCGAGCTTAGGCTTCATCTGTCTTCTCCTTCCCACCCTCCTCGTTCTCTCCAGGTCTCTCTCAGGTCGAATCGTAGGAGGGGTTTGGTGGTTTTTCACCCTCATCATAATCTCCTCCTATACAGCCAACCTGGCAGCTTTCCTCACTGTGGAGAGAATGGTCTCCCCCATAGAGAGTGCAGAGGACCTGGCCAAGCAGACAGAGATCGCCTACGGTACCCTGGACGGAGGCTCCACCAAAGAGTTCTTCAGGGTGAGGACACATTGTTCTTGTTAATTTTGGTCTGCCAGAACCTGCTGTTATTCCGTAAAAAACAATTAAAGCGCTGTATTCTTTGAATTTCTTCAGGCCTGTGCTTTTGCTTTTGTTTCAGAAAATCTTTGAATTATATAAACTTGTCACATACATTTCTAGAAGTTGCAGTCAAAGGCAGCTGCAAGTTAAAAGGTTGTCCTACATCCCCAATAGCATGCTCACTAATTTTACCCTGATAATCTTTTTTGTGTTTACTGTCTGTTCCTTGTTTAGCGATCAAAGATAGCAGTTTTTGAGAAGATGTGGTCGTACATGCGGAGCGCAGACCCTTCAGTGTTTGTCAAGAATACTAATGAGGGCGTGAGTAGAGTCAGAAAGTCTAAGGGAAAGTACGCCTACCTGCTGGAATCCTCCATGAATGAGTACATTGAGCAGAGGAAACCCTGCGACACCATGAAAGTAGGAGGCAACCTGGACTCTAAAGGCTACGGAGTGGCCACACCCAAAGGATCGGCCCTCAGGTACACTCTGAATCTCTGGACAGGGGTCAGTGTGGGCTTCATGTTGGTGTCCTGTTTTGTCTGTTTTTATGTGAAATTTGGCCGGTCAGACCAGCTATGAGCATATCAAATGAATTCTACCCAGAGGTGTCCACCGATTCGGTTGATCCAGGTCATCAATACATTGCTCATGGTAAGCAAAAGTACCAGAACAACACTATAAAAAAAAAAAAAACAAGTAAATGTGCTACATTCAAAATCTTGCTTAAATGTAAAATATACTTAAGTATTATCAACAAAATTAAGTACTCAGTATGTAGAAAAATGTCTCCTGTGACTGACTGAGATTATTATCAGTAATACTGATGCATTAATGTGTAAGCAGCATTTTACTGTTGTAGCTGCTCAAGGTGGAGCAAGTTTTAACTACTTTACAGTTTGGTTCCCAACCTGGAGGACAGGCCCTCCAAAACTGAAGTACAGTAAAAGTAGAGTTAGGTATGAAAATTTCATATCACGATTATAGTTACCAAAATTATCACGGTTATCAGTATTATCACGGTATTGTTAAATTTGAAAATATGAAAACAAGTCTTTAGAAAACAGTGATAGTTACTGCAATGAGCATAATTACAGAGCAGTCTGCAGCGTTTCTCCTGTTCTGACACTTTTACAATTAATTTGACAGCTGCTGGATTTAAAATGAACAAGATATGCTGTTTGGTTGACTAAACAGCGTATCGTGTTGTCATGTGCAGTCATAGACTGTATATAAGAAGTGGACGTAGTCATCATGACTTCACCCTTTAATTGGTGGACCGCCGTTTTGAAGCCTCAAGTTTGGCTGATAGGGCGCCGCCATGTTGATTTTTTGCAACCAGCAAACCAGCACCGGACGTGACCATATTTGGACGAGACGGTGGAGCTAATGGCCGTTTGTGGAGCTAGCTAGCTTGCTTAGCTAGGTGCATCTGTAATTCACGTTAACTGTCATTTTAACAGGTCTTAAAACTAAGTGTACTCACCAGAAAAAGTGAATAGCCAATATGATAACTCACCATGATAACTACTTGTCAATCATAGATAATCCCACCTTAAGCCTCCCCTGCTTCCTGGTCTCTGTTCCTCTAAATGGGACCATAATTTACTAAATGAACATCATGCTGTGTTGAAGAAGACTTGAAACTAGCGACTGAGACCATAAACTCGTCAGGAAAGAGTTTACTGAGGGAATAAATCAGCTGAGAAGCAGAAATATTTTACCATTATTTCTAATGGAGCCAGACTTCTGTTTGCAACCAGAAGAGTCGCCCCCTGCTGGCCGTTCAATAGAATACAGGATTAAGGGACTTCCGCATTGGATTCACGTCTCAGACCGGAAGCTTCCCGCTTGTGTGCAGTGGACGAAAACAGTCTGCAGACACACAACGCACGCAACGCAAGAGCTGAAAGCGCCAGTTTACAAGCTGTTAGCAAGTCAAACAGACCAACCAAAGCTAAAAGTTCACTCATCCTGCGTTCACTGAAAGGTCATTTTCTTCTTTAAGTTTCCCTCAGCGCTCTCATAAAAACTAAAATACGACCAGACTTCAGAGTGACTGAAAAATATCTGCAGCGCTGTCCTCTGCCAACCCAAACAAACCCACATTGCGTACAACATACGTCGCCTGCTTCTGGGAGACTTTTTGATTTGATTTGATTCATTAGAAAGAAACAAAAATAAATGCATAACAAGATTCCATCACAGTGACATTATACATTTATACATTTATCAGAACTGTCGAGGATAACACAAGAAAATTACAAACTTATTTCCATTGTGGTCCTCGTTGTAGTCTCGCTAACTTTGGTTGATGCTGGACAGTATTTACCGTGAGTATATAATAGTGCAGGAACCGAACGCGGTTATCATGGTAATTAAAGTGTGTAATAATAACGGTCGGGAATGGTTTATCATTAAACCGATAATTGTTTTATCCTAAGTACAGTACTTGAGTAATTACCATGGGACAATAATTATGTGGAAACAGTTACGTTGTTAAAATAAGAACTATAACTGTGCTTAGACCACGTATTAAAATAGCAATGTATGTAAATGCATTATGACTTGTTATGACTTGTTCTGGGGCTTTTGGTCAAGAAGACTTTTACCAGAGACTTAAAAAACAATGACTTGGTCCCACCTCTGCAGCAGTAATGCATCGACCCACAGGACATTTTCTCAGAAAACCGGAGTTGTTTGATGAGGACATCAGAGCACCACTGTGCAGTGTACATCCAGTTTTTAGAGAGGAAACAAACTTCATAATTTCTTTTTACCCTCAATAATTTGTATACATGAAAACTAACCTGACCCTCACAGAACAGTCTGTCAGATTTGGGTTTTAGATTTGTTTACTGTCTGTGTGTTTGTCTGTCAGTCTGTCTGTCTGTCCGACTGTCAGTCTCTTAATCTGTCTCTCTGTCTGTCTTGTCTCTCTCTCTCTTTTGTTTGTCTTTGTCAATATGTGTGTTTGTCTGTCTGTCTTAGTGTTTCAGTCTGTCTGCCTGTTCCTGATCTGTCGGCCTGCTTATCTGTCTGTTGTTATGTCTTGTGTTATGCCTGTCTGACATGCCTACCTGCCTGTCTCTCTGCCTCTACAATCACCACCATACTGATCTATCTATCTGTCTGTCTGTCTGTCTGTCTGTCTATGAGTATTGCTGCTGTCAGATAAAACCTTGCATTAAAAACAAAATGTTGGTGAGCCTCATCCACATGTTTGTTTGGTTGATAGTTTAATTCAGCGTATAGTTACTAAAATAATCTACTGAATTAAATAAGATGATGATAATTACTAGCTGGGAGTGCTAGGGTGCGCTTTGGAGGCGCAGCATTTTTGTCAGCTGAGACGCTTTGGTTGCAGGATATCTAATTTTACTGGATGTAAAAATCGGCCTACTTGCTCTGCATTAAGCGAAGGCTGAAAAAAGTAAAGCAAGGGGTTCATGAGGTGTTGCGGCCGAGGAAACACCTCAGCGAAGTAGGCACGTTGTTTCGTTCGAGAGCTGAGATGGGTGAGAGCTTGGTGTTGAGTTTGGACTGCTGGGTAAAAAGTGACAGTGGCGAGCGCTGCGTCTTATAGAGGAGACGCGCCACTCAATCACATCCTCAGTACAACTCTATAGGGAAAGCCTGTAACGGCAAAGATGGCGGTTATCGCGCCCCTCCCGCTAGAAAGCCAATCGTCTGCTTTTAACAGCCAAAGCGGGAATCGTATTTCAGCCAGTCGTGTGGTTCGTAACGGTCTGTTTTAACCGGTCGCTTTTCAAACCTTATTGTGGGGCGAAGTTGTCAAACCTTTTCAGCGATCTTTATTAGATTTAACTGCAGACTCTATTCATGTAGTTTTTATGTCCCGGTGACCAGTGAAAGTGCAGTTCTGGCTCTCGCTCCATTCATTCAGACAGGAGCCTGGTTTTGTTAGTCTGAAAAAGCTGCCCAGCGGCGTTGCCAAGACGGCTGCCGAGTGGCAGGACTTGCCTATAAGGACTTGGTTTCACCCAAAGTTGACCGAAAATAACGCTAAGCGCCCAGTGTGCAATAGACGCTCAGTGCCTCGTCGTGCTGCTAGTGTTTTTACTTTAATGCTCGGTGCTCTCATTGCAATGAACTGAAAAAAGACGCTGGCCTCAGGAAAAAAAACACTTTGGTGGACACAGGGCCTAATACAACCAGCTGTAAGACCAACAACCATCTAAGTCAGCAACACCCCAGAAGACATAAATCTAAGAAATCCTAACCATAACCCGTGAGGAAGAATGAATGTATATTTTTCCCTCCTTCTCTTTGTCTGATTCAAGGCAAAAAATGGGAGATGCAGATGTTGTTTGACTAATTTATTGTGATCAAAATATATATTACATAGTGGAAGAATGAATTGTTGGTTTATTGAAGATGAAGTTTTCACTTACTAGGTATTGGCTTTGTTTTCCTGGCCATAAGATAACTGTCTCTAAGAGCTAATAACCAAAATAAAAATAAAAACAACAGTCTTAGCTCAGTTGAACATGAATATCATCAAAACTGGATATTTTATTTTTACCTGACAGCAGCATTTGAATGTCACATTTATCTCCCCTTTCTTTGTTTCAGACATCAGTGGACTTTGTCCACATTTTTATCAGATGTTCTGTGAGAGAACATCGTGTTACATTACTTGTTCTCATTCTTTCTGCTCCACATCAGCATTTTAAAGACAACCCAGAGTCGGAGAAAGGAAATTTCTCCAAAGATGAGATTAGTGCATGCTGAATGTTAGAATGTGTATGTTATGAAATTAATCACTAAAAAGTGTGTGTGTGTGTGTGTGTGTGTGTGTGTGTGTGTGTGTGTGTGTGTGTGTGTGTGTAGGCTCCAACAATATCAATCATTGCTACGCAAATTGGCTTGACATTCTGCCTTCGTAGTAAAACAGTTTTAGGTTTGTGTAAAGAAAATTAATAGGTGAACATGTCTAAGAGCTTTACAGTTCATGTATTGTAATTTCTACTGACCTATAAAATAAAAAGCGCAGCCACAGAAGTCATTCACCAGTGTTATTCATGTGCCTTTAACTGTAGATGCGGAAGCACAAAATCATTCAATTTTGTGAATTTCAATTTTGATAAAAGAACAAGGAGGTGTCGTTATCAGTTGCCTAGCAACGTATTTGCGTTAAACCGCTTGAATGTTGAACATGTCGGAAAATCACCTTTACATATCATAATGATTAGCTCAGGGGTTCTTTGAACAGACTCTGGCTCTGGGTTGACCGGCTATCATTCCTAACAGCTGACAACATCAAGTCAACTACTCCATTTCATCGTTTACAAGTTCCATCCAACTTGATGATTTCTGCTCATGTTGCTGCTGTATCTGCCGTTTCAGAAGACTTACAGTGACTATGCTATTGTTCTAAGTGGATCATTTGAAGAGTATTGTTCCAAAATGACATTCTTTACGTCTTTTCAAAGTGTTTGGTTGATTGATTAAAACAAATGAGTAGCACTGCCTAAACACTGAACACTTTGGAATAGGTTTTATAATGTTTAATAACATTTAAATATTTATAGTCCAGATGAGATGAACCAGAAGCAGGTGAAATATAAGCCCGTTAATTGGTCACTGATTGACAGCAAATGGCTTTGTAGCATTGATGCTGAACCGAAAGACCTGACTGAGATAATAACTAGGTAAGGAATACTGCACTAGTATGGCCAACCACCATTCTGACCAAAGTTTAATGGCAACTTCAATTGTGTCAAGAAAAAAACATAGTATTTTCATTTTTAAAATGACACATGCTTCATTTTCACAAGTATTAGGACAGTGTTGTTCTCGATTGTCTTTACACAACAAAACTCTTCTTTTGGTGTCGCTCTCATTACATTAATTCTATTGTCCCTTCAAACGAAGTACTTCTGGTTGACTCATCACTGATCATTTTAATTTTCAAACATCACTGCTACCTTATGCTACTCTGTAGTGTTGATCATCAATGGTATGCAAAGGGGAACAACAGGCAACTTGTTGGTATTCGTGTATTTTGTAAGCAAATACTACACAGTAGGAAATTAACACAAGTGCAAAATACAATTTGGCAAATGACTTTCCCTTCACTACACCTGAACTTGTTATCCCAACATGCATTTTATATTCCACGTGGCATTAATGTCCAAACATCTGACTGTTGTTCCTCCTTTATTTATCAGGTAATGAATGGAAATTAATGCAAGTTGAGGTTTGCTGCTTTTCAACCCAGACCATACTAAAATGGTAGTACGATCCTTAAGTAATATACAGCATAGTCACTGGGCACAACACAAGCCAGTGGAGCAATTTTGCCATCCATGAATCCATTCACACGTCACAGTCAAGCAGAGTAGCCCCAATGTTTTTGTCCCAAACAACTCCACCCAGCTCCTCCCGGAGGATTCCCATTAGATTCTAGGCAAGTTGGGAGCATATCTACGTTTTTACCCATGGATGTCCTATCAGTCTGTCGTGCTTGGGACCTGTCCAAAGGAAAACTTCCAAGAGAAATTCTTTCTAGGATTCTTCTGAAATGGCTTCTATGACTGTGAAGTAGCAGTGATTGAATTCAGACGTCCTCCCGAATCATCAAAGTCCTCCACTCTGACACCTCACTTCTTGGATCCTCAATGTAATTTTCTCACTTCGTCAGCCAATATTACATTTTAAATTGAAAGCTTTATATTGCTCAGTGCCATCTTCTCCACCACAGTTGAGTCCAAAGCCTGCATTACTTGCAGCCAGTGCCACGGCTCTTACTCCCAAGTGTAGAGAATGATGAATGATATCCAGTTGAGGTCAGCAATTCCCTATATTGAAAAGAGTCTGGGTAGTCAAAGTTCTTTGGATTGGAGTACTGTGGGCCAATTATCTACCTTTCATCTTCACTCAATAGGTGTTTCCACCCCGAGAAAGGTAACAATAAACTGGTTATCACTGCCAGGTCCATACTGACCGAATCTGCCTTGAACCAAATCCTCTGCCAACAGGCATTACACTTAACACTTGCCTGTAACGTTTCTGCTGGTGAGACCACAAAGTAATGGTTCCAAGATGCTCTTTCAGGATGTTCCCTGACTATGGGAGTCACAATCCCCAGCTCCTCGCCTCTGAGAACCACCCCAAGCCTGTTGCAGGAGCTGACACTGGTATCATTGATATAAATTTAGTACAGGAATGCCTGAGGAACTGACTATGTATAGCAAATGCTTGTACAGTTAGATTTGGCAGAAAGGAGAGCTCCAGATCCGCCCGCTCCCGTTGATTTTGTGACCATTACCGCCCGCTCCCGCAACATGTGTGTTGACATGAGTAAAAGAGGGACACAAATGTTTGGGCTATGCTAAACGGTCAGAAAAACCGACATAAATCATTGCATTCATTTTTGTCAGTAAGAATTGAGAAGTTTTCCAAATTTCAGACTTGCCTTGTTTTGGTCTTGTAAGATCGTGTGACGGAATCCAGCGAGGCTGTGCAGTGAGTAAACCTCACTCCCGACACCTTAAGACACGCACTGGCACCCGCCGCCAGTGGCCACGGACTTGAGCCTTGTCGTCTGCATGTCTACCTCCCGTACCTGAGGTCACCGGTTCAAGTCAGGCCCTCGCAGTACATTCTCGGTGAGCAGCTGCATACGCTCACTTTAATCTTCTTTTCAACTTCGTTTGTTGACTCCAT
The DNA here is from genome assembly GCF_021292245.1 of Micropterus dolomieu. Taxonomy (NCBI): domain Eukaryota; kingdom Metazoa; phylum Chordata; class Actinopteri; order Centrarchiformes; family Centrarchidae; genus Micropterus; species Micropterus dolomieu. The sequence goes on along the minus strand of NW_025742828.1, from coordinate 31,342 downwards.
CTGATCAGCGCTACCGCAGGACCCGCAGTATATTTTATATATATCTATATATCAACATAAAACAACAACATACACATACATACATATTATACTAAGTGCGTTTGGGGGAGTGGGAGGGACAAAACAGCACACTATAAATTACCAAATTGCTGTAAGTTTTTCCAGTGACGAATGTTCAGTGAGAAGATTGAACCAGTGTGAATTGATATTTGTGTTTCCAGTTTAAAAAGGATGACCTTTTTGGCAAGTGTTAAGGATACAAGAAGGAAAGGTTTGTGTGTGAGTGAAATATGAATTGAAGACAAATCACCTAACAAAGCAACTAAAGGGCTGTCAGGCTGCATGAATATAATTTAATATTACTAAGTCAAACGGCTGAAGTATGAGCCAGTGATGGTGAAGCTTGAATGAAGCAGCTGATGCTAATCAGAGTGCAACCTTAGTGCTCTCCGTGAACTAAAGTTTTGTCTATGAATCATACATTGGTATTGTCATGGGGCAATTGTTTCTTACAATGATGAATACGATTGGTCTTCTTTTTTAAAATGTGGCGGCTCACAGTGGACTGTCACCAGTCAGACCATTAAGTAAGAGGCTCGCAAACTAAGATTTCCTTTCCTTTCTTTTTGCTACAATCTGACTGGACGCAAGAATGGAAGCGTGGCTTGTGACTGCTTCTCTAGAACATATATAAGTATCGTCGGTAACATTTGCGATTTTTAAAAAGAGAGTTGAATGGCTGCAGCTTTCACACTAAAGGTATGTTGATGTGATGTGCACGTCTCTAAATGGTATGGAACAACATTCTAAGAAGGTCTGGGTTGAAAGGTAGCCTGTCTTCTAAAGAACCATTCATTTTACGATAACACCAATAAAAACATGCCTGTCATAAGTGGATACATGTAATGATGTTGCTATCTTCACTATGGCAATCCTCTGCTCATTAACACCTAGTTCCCTTTTATCCCTCATTACTATCATTCCCGTAGAAACCCTGTTAACTTGGCAGTGTTAAAACTGAACGAGCAGGGCCTGTTGGACAAATTGAAAAACAGATGGTGGTATGACAAGGGAGAGTGCGGCACCGGGGGAGGGGACTCCAAGGTCAGATCACCGTAACCCCAACGGGTAACGACAGGCAATGGTACACGGGGGTAACCGGCAACAACCCACAACTTAATTAACAAGCATTAAACACTCTGGATGGCACCACTGAAAAAAATACTGGAACCTAGTGTTTGGTGTCTTTCACAGTCGTAGTAACACTGGTTCTGTAGGAGGTTATTTGATCCATCAGAATGATTCACTCTTAGAGGAAAATATCTGACATCTCAGATACCTTCTGATCCAGGGGGTGTTTTACAAAAAACACTTAGAAAGCCTAGAAAGCAAGACAGGACTTAAAGAACAGATGCGGTTTATTATCAAAATGATCCTGACAGAGAGAAAAACAATAGTCTTTATCCAAAAATAAATACAATCAAGCATGATCTAGTATGCGTTCTTGTTACGGTTATAATCAAGGCTGATCTATGATGTATTCTTTATCACGTGGACATGTTTTGGACATAATGTAATACAGAAAATGCTCTAAAAACACTGGTGGTTTGGGAACGAGGTAATTTTCTGGATTGCCAAATTCAATCAGTAACAGGTGAGCTAGGTAGCAAGCTGGTGTCAACAATCTTTGATTCTTCCTCAAATCAGGGGTGAATAAATTAAAGATGTGGACGGTTATTCAGAGATCTACAACTGGGGACAGGTTCCACCAAATTTGCGTCATGTAAATTTGCAATATGAAATCATCTCCTCTCACTTTATTTGACAAGATTTGGAAGTTTTTCTTCACTAATCAAAACAAACAGCATAATTGTATTAAATGCGAGAGCCCTTTTCTGCTCTTAAGTATGTCAGTTTCAGAGTTTGACTTAAATAAACCATGTTCTGGGGAAATGAAGGTTGGACACTGGTTTAGGTATATTTATATTTTATAGGTATATGGTCAATATGATGTCAGGCACATGTACAGGAAAGGAGAAACTAAGCCAAGCTAACTGAAACCAGGATTACCCAGTTAGCCAGCTTAGTAAAATACCCCCTCTGGTCATTTTACCTCTGAAGTCAGTTCCTTGTTTAGGGACACTTTTGACTCCGCCCCCCCCCAAAAATGTTAAACTACAGCAATCCTTCAGCTTCTCTCCACCTCAAAATATAGTTTATATGTTTACTTGTTTTTTGAACAGTAGACTGTTTGCTCAGTAAACCCAAAGATCCCAGAGTGTTTTCAGCTCTTGCCGGTTACCCAAAGTGATATAGTAATACACATCTTGCACGTAGGGAGTCAGGCAAAACCAAGCTAGATGGAGTATTAATACATATCACTTTGACGCTGACATTTACCAAATACTTTGTGTGATTGTACCTGTTTTTTGTTTGTTTTTCTTTCTGTTGTTGTTGAGGTGTTCTCTGTAGCGTTCCAAAGCATCTTTACTGCAAATGCCAGTTTTGCTAAAATCGGTGCTGCTGCTGCAGCTGAACAATAACATAAGATAACATGGAGGTGCATAATGTTATTTATGTTATTCCCAACCCCCCTCCCCCTCCCTTCCTCACATGGTTCTGTGAAGAATCCCAGTAAACCTAGCAGTACTGAAGCTCAATGAACAAGCCATCTTAGACAAGTTGAAAAACAAGTGGTGGTATGACAAGGGGGAGTGTGGACACAAGGACTCCGGCAGAAAGGTCAGTTCTTGAGGTCGCTCGGTTGGTCCCGAGGTCATGTGTTGGTTTACCCCACCCCTCCTTACCCCCATCAGACCCACACCCCAAAATCCCAATTCAGCAGGTACACTCTGAAAAGAAAAAAAAGTTTCTTGCAGATATGATGTTTTTCTAAGTATGGTAGACGACAACTCATTCTCACTCCTGACTCGTCACATAGTGACGCTTGGTCGAGGCCCTTGGGCAACGCCCTGGGTACCCCTTTAGCATAATTTTTAGGCATTTAGGGATCCGCGGTCAAGTTAGCAATGTTTAGCAACAACAATTATGCAACGTCCAGTTAGACTTTCAAAATAAAACGCTAGCGTTTCGAAACATTTTCAGACAGCATGTTATTAAAGTTGTGAAGCTTTGCAATTTGGTTAGGTTTAGGCACAAAAAGTTCTTGGTTAAGGTTAGGAAAAGATCATGGTTTGGGTTAAAATAACTACGTTCATCAGTTAATGCGTAAGTTAACTAACGTCACTTGCATAACTTACGTACAATTTACATAACTTCAATAAGAATATTAAATGTTGACTTTCTGCTTCACACTGGACACAAACCCCAGTCTCCTGGTTCAAAGTCGGGGTTCTGGCCCTCCATCCACCGCAACCACCTCCTTACTCAGTCTTTTCTGTTAAATATCATATAGCTACCTTTACCGTCACAAGCTGACGCTACAGGACTTCCCCCAGTGCGTTGAACTATGTTGCTATAGGGATCCCCTGTGCGTCACAAACTGACTCCCATCTTGACCATGCGTCCATATGTGACGAGTCGGAGAGTGAGAATGGGTTGTAGAAGCATGTATGTTTATGCTTTTTCAATTAATGCTAATTGGAAGTTTTTCTTCATTGTTCGTCATTTTCTTAGTATCCGTGTACCAGCATTTCTAAAGCTCAAAATGTTTTAATTGTTTAACACTGTAGCCAAAGTTTTTTTGATTGTGGGCCTTATGCAGAAAAATATTAGAAGTCAGGGGTTGTGGTTTCAGTTTTGCCATGTTTAATCAACTGAGGTAAATGTTTTCTTGGTCAAGTAGTTGTTCAAGACGACACCGACATCTAGTGTTTAAACAAGGATGTGCAATGTACATCCAGTGCAATTTTTTAGAAATAAGCTCAAGCCATATTCTATTTTAACAAAAAATAAATAAAAGCTGCAGTTTTTACTGTGGACCATGGAAGTGGACATAGCCATTGTAACCCCACCCATAGGTTTGTGGACTAGCTTTTTGAACCCTCGAGTGTTGCATTTTAGCCATTGCCATCTTCTTTCTGGAACCTGAAGTGACAATATTTGGACAAGACTTTTGTGAGTTACTGGTCCCAGAAAGACATTGTTGGATTAAACAAACAAGATCTAATATGTGAATTTGTGAGCTTTAGAGATGCTGGCAGATGGATTTTGTTACTTTTGAACAGAGCCAGGGCAGCTGTTTCCCTGTTTCCAGTCTTTATGCTAAGCTAACTGGCTGTATTTACAGTGCAGACATGAGTGGTATTGATCGTTGAATCTAACTCTCAGCAGGAAAGCAAATATCAGTATTTCTCTTTTCCTTTAACTTCAAAACATAATGTCAAAGTTTGAAATACAAATTCAGCACGTGCTAGCACAAATATCTGCCTTTGTGATCACAATCAGTGAACATATTTTGGTTTATTTAAGAGCTTTTTGTTTTTAGAGTGTAACACTGCTGCTCAGCTGACCATTCTGAAGAACTGGAGGATAAGTCAATCAAACATGAACACATTTGGTACGTGAAAACCTCATGATTTCAGTTTGTACTCAGTAGCTGTCCACACTTGCTTACATGCTGAGTATATTTTATAAACTTAGTTCCCAAAGAAAGTTGTTCCAAACTCTGTAGTCAGACAAATTTATGCAAATTGATTTTTGAAAATGAGCCGGGCTTTTGCCAATTCTGACAAAGTAGACTTTTTGGAGATAAGGGGTTTTCATGTCTCCAGATCAGTAGATTTCTTCAGAGGCTTTTCTCTGCTCAGCCTTCCTTCTGTTCTCCAGAATATTCTGTGGTCAGCACAGTTCGCTGGAAGCAGCTGCAGACAGAAAGACAGAAAGACAGACGAGGGGCTCTGAATAATGTGACTTTTTACATCACTTTTAATCGCAAATCCTGACTGCCTTTGGGTGCCACATTTACATGTGTATTTTTAGACCATCTTGGTGGTTGTGCAATATCCTGGAGTTTAAAAAAAAAAAAAACTTTTTAGTTTTTAGGCAAACTTTTTGTCCTAAAGGTGGAAGAAGCACTTCTGCGTCAGCATGCAAAATCTGGCCCAGAAGAGAAGCTCAATGATATAGACAGATTTTTTTTTACATAAATGTCAGATGTAAAAAGTCAGATTTTCAGAACTGCAAAATATATTTTCTTGTATTTCCCTGTCTCTCTCTCTCGCAGTCACCCTATGATTCTCTACCTCCCTCTCTTTCTGTTTATGGCTGCTAACCAACAGCTGATGAAATTGAAGCTACTGACCACAGCTTTACCACCCCTCCTCTCTCTGCCCTCTCGTACACACACAATCACGGATGTTTTTGTCTCCAATCTGTCATGTACCTCCTGTTTCCTCCGAACTCGCTGTGTGACAGGCCTGACTAACAAATGGGAGAAAACGTTCATCCGTCGTTAGTGGGGAGAAAATACTTAAAAGTCAGACTGAAACTGCAATAATGTGAAAAACATTGGTCAGTGAGTTTTTCACATTAGTGAGTACGTTGGTAAAAAACACAACCACAAAGATATTAGGGAACGGCCACACTAATGCAAATACATTTTTCCCAAATCTCCACTGACTCTTTGCCACCAGCAAAACCTCCTCTGCAGAAGAAACCAGGATCACAGGGAAAAAAGATCAGATTGCACCAGAAATTGGAAAGCACGTTTACGTGCACTGTACTACATGTCACTAATCAGATTTACTTATTTTAGCAGGTTTGTTGACATTTCCCATGTAATCCTGTCTAATGTAATGTAATGTCCTTGACTGCAACCATTTAAAGTCATTCTGTTGTATATTTTTGGAGAAAAATTGAGGTTGTGCACACATCAAAATGCATTTTTAACTATAGAAAAATCTTTAATAATAACTTGAACTCAGAAAGATATATGCTCACCTTCAATTTCAAAATCCACTGTAAACTATATATACTTCTCTAATAGTTGAACCATAGTTGAAATACTAACAAGCCAGGAGCATTTTAGCCCCCATCAGTCAAAATGGCTAATCTTTACTTTCTCTGTACTTGGCTGTTTACTCCCCTTGACATTTAGTTCACAGAGTACTTAATAATACTCCACTGCCAATCTACTCTCCTTTCACTCAAAGGACAGCACTTGCAAGACAGCTTTTTTGGTCAATAGTACAAATTTGTGCATCAAATTCCACAAATTGAAATCAATGTGTAAAATTTACCAGGATTTACTTCGTCTCCAGGAGCAAATTCACTAATCACAGCATTTCTACTGAAAACACGTCCTGAAGCATCAGTTAGCAGCTAGGAACTTAAATCAGTATTTTATGTTGGTGCAATTTTCATGACCACAAAAAGATCCTGTGCTGAGAGCAACTTTCTGTCCATCCAACTGAACCCTTCCCCATATGGTGTCACTAATTCATAATTGTGTTATTTTCCAAAGAAATGTGGAGGAAGAAAGAGAAGAAACTTTTCTTTGCTTTGGATTAATTTGTATAAAATAATAAGCTGGACAGAATCTACATAACAATTTCAAAGTTGTCAGCATCAGTGTGGACAAGTAAAATAGCCTGGACAATATGTTGATGAATATTAATTATCTCATGTTCCTTTATGTTTTCTCAACTGATGTGATTTTGAGTTAACACTAATATTGAAAATAAAGAGAAGAAGTGTAACATGATTTCAGTCTGACTTTAAAGTGGATTTTAGTATAATTTCACAGAAGCTGATTGGCTGAGGTTAACATGACTGTTTGGAGAGGAAAGCCCCCTGATAGGCTCTCACCCTATTCACAGCACTTCCTGTTGAAGAGAGGCAAGGCCATTATGAGTGCTTTTTCCTTCTGTTTTTTGTTAACAGACTGCATGCTATTGGATGTGAAAGATAAGTCACACCCACCAAAACCAAGGGATGCATGTGACAGAAGAACACGCAACAACTTATGTCATGAGAAACAAGTGCTGAACAACCAATCAAATTCTGTTTTTTTTAAAGTCATGTTTTCAAAGGATTTAAAAAGTAAACGAGTTGAGGAGACAGAAATGATACTGGACTGTGATGAACAGCAGAGATATCACTGTTTTTTATTCATACTGAATATACAGTTACTGTGGTTTAGTTGTGAAACAGCAAAGCTGAAATGTGAACTAGGTAGATTAAGTAAGTTTTTAAAGCCCTGCATATACTTGCTTTTAACTATGCGTTCAAAAACGCCAGATGGCTGTCACGCGTATCCTGCTTTGGAGTGTAGGTTGTGCACGTCTCCAGAAATTAACGCTATGCGTCCGCGAGATGCAGTTCAGCACATGAACGTGGGGGCAGGATGTTGATCTGACCGGCAGGTCAGCAGCACTCTCCTGTTCCACACACCAGCCCAGGTGGTGGCCGTACGCAGTTGGTTTGCCAACCGCCATTAAACGCAGAAGAAGAAGAAGGTCAGCTGCAGACTTTAAAAAAGGAGATTTACGGCGGGATGTTTACAATAAAACTCCTGGAGCTGGTCCACAAGTACCAAGATCGTTCTGATGTCTCATTAAAATCATAACTTCTGCGAGTGTCGCTATTTTTGGTTTGTTTACGTTGTGCAAATTCGGAAGTTGTCAAGGAAGATAATCCGGTGTCGGCCAGGGATGATCCGGCCCTGATCTGCCCCCTAGTGGATTCAGGTTTAATCCTCCAGGCACATTAAAAGTACGCAGGCAAGTACAACGCTGTTTGCGTCGCCGCCGCCAATCTACGCCTATGCATTGTTAAAAAGCAAGTATATCGGCGGCTTTAAAGTCAATGAATTAACAACGTAGTCTCTATAGATAGATTTTCTTAGTTTTCCCTTATTCTGTTTGCATTTTTTGGCATGAAGTTGCATGTATATAAATATGGATTGCCAAAGGCTGTGATTTGAGGCAATGGAAAAGGTCATTTTACCCTTGGTAAGAGATGAAAATTAAAGGGGTACTTCACCAATTTGGTATGGCTTCCATAAAGTTGGGAGACTCACAAGAGACAGCTTATCAAATCAAAATTTATACAACTCTTAGTCTGTAGTGTGGGTCAAGTTCCCAACATTCTGGATAATACATTTCCCAGAATGCACCTGTATAGCATTTGTTTGTCCCCATTCTGTGTTCCAATTTAAATTTGAATATCCAGTTTAAACTTTTTGATACTGGATTACTTAACATAGAAACACGGGACTCTCCCGAATACTGTAACAATCATATGTCTTATGACTGCCAGTTCCAATTTATTTCTCAATTTCTTTTCTGAGAAATTTAATGGCAGATGGCTCTAAATACTACAACACCCATGAGCCAGTGGCCACTGCAGCTAAGGAGAAGAAGCCGGTGAGAGGTGTGAATCAGAGGGATACCAATTTCAAAACCGTGTGATTGATTTTGTGAATCCAACTCAGAAAAGAAAATACATTTTTGGATGTAGTTTGTGTTATTGGTTTTCACAACAGCGTAACCTTTAGCAAGCAGTTAGCAGAACACGTAATAATTACATATTACAATAACACTAGGTGACAGGATGTTTCTTGCTGAAACGCACCTTGGGAGTCGTAATAATCTTCTCCCTGAAGTTTATTATCTACTCAACCTTGACTTAACTTGACTTGACTTAACTGAAGAACAAGATATTTTCTTACGCAGTAGTTCATGCAGATCAAAGCCAAAGAAGTGCTCCGATTGTGAGTCAGTGAACATTGTCTGCGCAGGGTGATGATAAACTGATCTTAGTATGTAAAATCAGTGGAGTGCCCCTTTAAGTATTCATGTAAATAAATATTTATTTCAGTTCTTAGTCAGACATCGTCACATGTTGCCCCTTTCATCACAGTCTCTAACAGTGTCTTGTTAGTTAGAAAGATATTTGTTCTTTTTTAGCTACAAGGGTGGTTCTAGTTCTAGTTTCTCTAACTATACTGATATCATGGGCATCTGCACCATGATTGGTTGTCCCTGACACCACCTCTCTGCGCTGACAGGACAAGACAAGCGCTCTCAGTCTGAGCAACGTGGCGGGAGTGTTTTACATCCTGATTGGCGGGCTGGGGCTGGCCATGCTCGTGGCTCTGGTCGAGTTCTGCTACAAGTCTCGGATTGAGTCGCGAAGAATGAAGGTGAGTCCAGTTTGGTCAGATTCGACTGTTTGATGAGCTGAGCCACTGAAAGCTAGTAATGCACATTTTTCACAGTTCTTTGTTCACAGGATTATACTGAATACAAATACATTTAATGCAACGACTATTGTGTCCAGAAATATCGAGGTAAACTGATGTGCTAGTCCTGCATTCAAGACTTTATTGAAGTGAAAGCACAAAAGTATTTGAATTAAAATATAGTTACAGCACCAAAAGTAAATGTACTTATTATGCAAAATGACCCATTTCAGAATAATGTATATTATGCTACTGTGTTCTAGTTATTATTGATAAATCAATGTACGTATCACTTTAAAGACACTCACTGCTCGACAAGGAACTACAGGCAGAGAGGAGGTGCATTTAAAATGCACACAAAAATTTTTATTGTTGTATATAAATGTAAACAAATCCACAAAAAATAAAGGTTCACAAATGTATTTGTGATGCACACACAAATATTTCTTGTTTTAAATAAATAAAATAAAATAATAAAAATCCACAAATGTATTTAAACATCAAAAACATATTTGGTTTTGTTATATTTACACTGAACAAAATTATTAAGGCAACACTTTTGTTTTTCCCCCCATTAAGGCCTATTTTGCTTAAATATTGTTCACAACTCTGTCAAAATCTGTGTTAGTGAGCACTTCTCCATCCAGATAATCCATCCACCTCACAGGTGTGGCATATCAAGATGCTGATCAGACAGCACGGGGACTGCACAGGTGTGCCTTAGGCTGGCCACAATAAAAGGCCTTAGGCTGGCCACAATAAAAGGCCTTAGGCTGGCCACAATAAAAGGCCTTAGGCTGGCCACAATAAAAGGCCACTCCGTAATGTGCAGTTCCATCACACAGCACAACGCACAAGTTTTGAGGGAGCGTGCTGACTGCAGGAATGTCCACCAGAGCTGTTGCCGTTCATGTTGCTGTTCATTTCTCTACCATAAGCAGTCTCCAAAGGCCTTTCAGAGAATTTGGCAGTACATCCAACCGGCCTCACAACCGCAGACCACGTGTAACCACACCAACCCAGGACCTTCACATCCAGCATCTTCACCTCCAAGATGGTCTGAGACCAGACACCCGGACAGCTGCTGCAACAATCGGTTTGCATAACCAAAGAATTTCTGCACAAACTGTCAGGAACCGTCTCAGGGAAGCTCATCTGCATGCTCGTCGTCCTCATCGGGGTCTCGACCTGACTGCAACTTCACATTGCCGTTGAAGAGGAGTGGACCAACACTCCACAATCGGCCACAATCAACAACCTGATCAACTCTATGTGAAGGAGATGTGTTGCACTGTGTGAGGTAAATGGTGGTTACACCAGATACTGACTGGTTTCCAGACCCCCCAATACAGCCTTTTATTGTGGCCAGCTTAAGGCCTTTTATTGTGGCCAGCTTAAGGCACACCTGTGCAATACTCACGCTGTCTGATCAGCATCCTGATATAGTACACCTATGAGGTGGATAGATTATCTCGGCAAAGGAGAAGTGCTCACTAACACAGATTTTGACAGATTTGTGAACAATATCCGTGAGAAATAGACCTTTTGTGTACATAGAGAAAGTCTTAGATCTTTGAGTTCAGCTCAGCGCAGGTTTTGCAAACTGTTAAACCTGCATTTACAAACTGTTTATTTTTATTTGAAAGGAAATTATCTGTAGTCAATCAGGTGTCTCCTTCCACTTTAGCCAAACACATAATGTAGATTTAAGGGTCTCATTTAATGTAGAAGTGTAATGATTTTTGTGACATTAGCAGAGAAGCTCTTTATTTCAAGTGAGGCTCTGGACCTGAGTTTCTGTTGCTTGATCTTCTTTATAGAGCAGACTTCCAGCAGCCACAGGGCAGGAACACCAACATTGGTGCCATCTAAAAGTGCATCAACTGGACTCAGCTTATCTGACACACTTTAACGCCGGCGTCTGTATGCAATGAAACTGCGGTCGCCTCATTACAGACTATGCCGGTTAATACTGAGAGTTTGATAGGCTGCTCAAAAGGAACAAACAAGTCATTAGAGCCGTTTTCTCCACAGCAGAGGCACCAGTCTGTTACTCTCAGCTTTGCTGGACTTTTGTTATTCACTTCACATGTGCGTCTGAGCACAAAGACTTAAAACCCTTGCCGAAGGCTGCTGTGATACAAAATGTGTGGAGGATTTCATCAGTCAGAGCAGATGGAGGGGTGTGCAGAGCAGGGTTACACTGCAGTTACCTGCTGCAGATGTATTCATGTATGGACGAGAACTGCACCTGGGACTAGTAGTCAGTAGATTAATATACCATGATACATTCTCTCCTGATACATTATTTATAACTTTGTCACTGTTCTGGTGTCTGCCACTTCCACCTCTCCCCCCCCCCCAAGTTTTATGGCTGTTCTGTTTATGCTGCAACATAACAAATGGTCAATTTGTTCAATACTGTGGTTTATGGCCAAATACCTGCAAAAGGAATTACATTCCCATCGGTCTCAGCTGTGTTTAGTGCAGTTTCCCACAGTCACTGGCATGGCTGTAGACTCTTAGTCTTATTTTCCTTCTTGACTTGGTCTCATTGGTTTCATTTCATCCCTGGGTAAATTGTCCTCATCACTTTTGTTCCTGTAAAACACTTCTATTATGATTTATTTGTCATCCTGCATAACATGCAGTATGAAACTATCTTAGCACCATGACATGTCAAATTGAAAAGGTATTGCAGAGAGAGTATTTTCATTGCGGCACATCTTGCACCCTGCTATTTATTCTAGGAAAGTTTTTTTGTTGTTGTTTAGGGCACAAAATCACAAATCTGTTGTCTGATGTTTTAACAGGTGGCTGTTCCGCCCGCAGGCAACAACATCGATAAAGTTCGTGCAGAGACAGATGCTGTACTGTTGTGTTTTGACTTACAATCATAACAAAATCCTCTATCAAAGTGAGAGTGATGGGGGAGAGACTAAAGAGAGAGATACAGTTCCTCATAGTGTTTACAGTGTTTAGAGGTTGACCCAGGTAGATTATAAGCTGTTAACTGATTGCTGAAAGCAGGAAGGAGATAAGTGTTTGACTTTGTTGTTCAGATGTGGGAGCGCAGCCTCCGAGGTGTTGTGAGTGTTAGAGCCACTCCAGTAAACGAATAAACCTGGGATTTATTTGTACCAATCTGCTTGACGACTGTTGATGCCAGGCAGCAAACAGCGAGGGGATGTGGGAGCCTCAGAGGCCTGATACAGGATATTAATTCTGGATCCACATCATTAGTTTCACTGAGGGGAGACACACAGAGAGAGAAAGCTTTACTCTGCTACTCAAAAACAACTTTTACCGTTCTCACTAATGGTGAGGACTGAAGACACACATGTAGTATACTCCTTGAAGACTGTGCTTTCCAAACAGCTTTGGTTATTTGTTCAAAAACCTTCAGATGAACCATCTTTACATTCAGTTCAATATAATATAGTGTACAAACTGTGAGGCAAAGATACTTTGTTATGTGAAAGGGACAAGTGCTAAGTGCATGCCGGGGGAATAAAAACTGCTAGTTTTTAACTAACTAGTTTGGCTGCTGATTGATGCGATTTTCTTCCAGATCCATCATTTCTCAACAAATAGACAAGATACACATATTTTTAGATTCAGTGTGACTTACGCTCCCAGAGGAGGATCATTATCTCTGATGTCCATTGCGAATAAACGTCCATAACTCCACTTAGAAATCATGGAACAAAGATGCTTCTTATTCCTCCAACTTGCCTGAGAAGAATCAGGTTTGTAAGTTTTCTTCAGTATTGAAGTAATCCAGAGATAGTTGTCTGTCTCTATTGGTGCACTGCATACATAATGCAGTGCACCAATGCTAAAAGCTAATTCAGCTACTTTTATTGGTGCTAATTTGTCAATTTGCCAGTGTAAACAAATATAGGCTACTCAAGTTGTAGCTCACAGCTTAACTCACAGAAACCTTGGTGGGTGGTGACGGTGCAGTGGATAAGACACATGCCTTTGGTGTGAGACACCAGGGTTTGAAACCCCGGTCAGACACCAATGTGTCCCTGAGCAAGACCCTTCCTAGTTGCTCTGTGCAACCGCTGATATCTATATATATATATATATATCTCAAAACATTTTACACTTTGTGTCAACATGCCATTCTGATCAGACTTTTTTGTCACCTGAAAGTCTGCACTGAGGTCCGAAGCAAAGTTCATGTTCTGATACATTCGGTTAGTTTTGGTTTGGTTTCACTACAATTCTGCGACCGCACTGAAGGACTTTACATGACAGACCTGCGTCCTGTCGTCATCACCTATGTGGGCTTCGTCTCCCTATACTTTACATTGATTGGTTTATTAAACAGTTCAGCGGATATCTTTGACAAGAATGAATGAATAAAAAAATGAACATATGCATATTTGCCACTATATTAGTAACTGTTTCATAGTAGTTTCAAGTCAAGGCCTGTCCCAAATATAGGCAGGGTCAATTCAGTGATTTTAGCAAATAAAACCACGGGCTATTATTCAAAGTTTAACGGTAAGTGGTGGCGTAGACCCCCTCCTCTGTTCAATGACGGCTTCTCCACCCTGGTGTAGATGCTTCCTTGACACCTCTTTCAAACCATCCATCTTCTCTGTCTAAAATGTGCACCTGCTGGTCCTCAAACGAGTGTCCTCTGTCCTTCAGATGTAAGTAGACTGCAGAGTCTTGACCTGAGGAGTTGGCCCTTCTGTGTTGAGCCATGCGTTTGTGTAGTGGTTGTTTAGTCTCCCCAATATACAGGTTGTTTTTGGAGCCAGGGAGAAACGATTGAAAGTCAGCGCTCGACTTCAATCTGTAATGTTAAGAACCACAAATCAAGCCAGAAATCTTGGTGTAGTCATGGACTCAGACCTGAATTTGAGGAGCCACATTAAGACAATTACAAAGTCAGCCTACTATCATCTGAAGAATATATCAAGGATTATCTTCAGTCGACTCGACTGCTGTAACAGTGTCCTTACAGGGCTCCCTAAGAAATCCATCAGACAGCTGCAGCTGATTCAGCTGCTCGAGTCCTCACTAAGACCAAAAAGGTGGATCACATCACTCCAGTTCTGAGGTCTTTACATTGGCTTCCTCTATGTCAAATAATTGATTTTAAAACCCTGCTGTTAGTTTAAAAAGCACTAAATGGTTTAGGGCCAAAATACATTTCTGATCTTCTGCTTCGTTACAAACCATCCAGACCTCTCAGGTCGTCTGGGATCAGGTCTGCTTTCTGTCCCCAGAGTCAAAACTAAACAACTGTTAGCATTAATATCAAGCCTGCACAAAAGGCAGTAACTAAATACATTTATTAAAGTACTGTACTAAAGTACAAATTGTTATGTGTGTACATAAGAGCTGGACCCAAAAGCATGACAGAGACAGATCACAGTTCACTAATCAAGAGAGTTTATTGAGGAATAAACAGTTTGTTGGGGGCGAGGGAGTTATCTCCGTATATCTGGAACAAACTCCCAGATAACTGCAGGTCTGCTGAAACTCAGTCCTTTTAAATTAAGACTGAAGACTTTTCTTTTTACCACTGCCTTTAACTAGTAGATTGATAACTTACACTGCACTGTAACTTTTACTGTCCTGTTTTCTTTTTCTTTGTTTTTAGCTTTTTACCATTGCTTTTAATTAAATATTTACAAGGTGAGAAATGAGTAGGTAACTGAGTGAAAAGATAATGAGTGAGATTGATCAGAGTGAAGGAAGTGGTCTTAAATCTCACGCCTGAGTGATTTGCAGGAACCTTCTGTCCACCTGTAAATGTGCAGGTGGGTCCAGAGTATAACTGGACCACAGACATGTCCTGGTTTCTCTGTAGTGTCCGAGGGTTTTTGGAGTTTCAGTGGACCCAAAGATTGCTATGGACCCAAGTACAGACTAGCTAGAGAGAGTAGATTAAGTGAACTTCTCTGTTTATTCTCTTTTCAAAATAATTGTAACTCAATTATTTGCTCAACCCCTCAGCCTGTTTTTATTTTTCATTTAACTCTTTTAACCCTGATTGTACACAGCACTGTAACTTTTATTATTTTTTTCATGTGTATTTTTTCAATTTCTTTATGTTGCTTTTAAACTTTTTTATATTTCCCTGTTGCTTTTATGTTTTATGTAAAGCACTTTGAATTACCTTGTTGTTGAAATGTGCTATACAAATAAACTTACCTTGCCTTGTAGGAGTTTTCTGTATACTCCAATGTGCAGGCTCCTGTCCTCATAAAATTTGTTGCAAAGAGTGCCACTTATTTTCAGTTCCTCACTACAAATGCTCCCCAAATTCACCTCTTTTTAAAGATATGCAGATGTCTCTCAAATTACATTGACTTACTCTCATTTGAAACAACTTTTGGATTCTTAAAAACGACTTGTGCTCTTTTAAAGTGTCTGAGGCAATCAGCTGCACTTTGTGTTTAGTGCCAATTAGCTAAATTTAGCATGTGAAACTGACGATGGTGATCATGATGTCTGCGAAACTTCAGCATGTTAGAATTATCTTTTTGAGTATCTTAGCATGCTCTCTCATGTGGTTGTTTGGAGGGCGTGATGATGGATCTCCATTTCTCACACTTCCGGGTTGGAAAGTCGCTTCACCAGCGTATGCGGTTACTAACACCTGTGTTGTTACCGCAACAACCCACACAGATAGGTTGGTGATGTCTGGACACACAAATCCGATATGATTACTTGTTAATTACAGTGCAGACAGTCTGCTCAGATTTACCTGCAGTCTGAAAAAAAGTCTTGCTCCAATTTTAACAGGAAATCCATCAAGCAAGGTGTTCTGAAAAGGCAGATTCCTGATTCGATGATTTTATTGATGCCAGACTAGTGAAGGCTGAGAGAGAAAGTGCAAAGAAGCTAAATTTGGAGTGGAGGAAGAAGAGTTTTATTTTTACCTGAGACAGGTTGAAACAGATTCACCTGCCAAACAACGGTGAAAACAACCTGGACTTATTCCACTGAATCTTAAAACCTTAATGGATCTCTACACCTGACTCCTCAGAACTTGCAGGATTGACAAAACTTCACTATGTGTTAATCAATGTGTCTTTAAATCATAAACAAGCTCCTCTTCTCCTCGGTCTTGCAGGAGCTTATTGATGCCGCCATGATGAGCACCAGCCTTGGCGGGGTGGCGGGCGTAGGAGGAGGGGGAGGCGTGGCGGCGGGTGGTTATGGAGGAGGAGGAGGAGGAGGAGGAGGAGGAGGAGGAGGAGCATCAGGTCTTGGAGGCGAGAACGGCCGCGTGGTGACGCACGATTTCCCGAAATCCGGAGCTCAAGGTTTACCCTGCATGAGCAAAGCTGGCGGCCTGGGACTGTCCTCCACAGGCATGTGATCAAAACCACGACTCCTGATTGGAAGGAATGCTTCTGTCTGTCTGTCTGTCTGTCTGTCTGTTGGTAAGGAAGGTAAGAAGGGAAGAGATAAGAGGAAGAAGTAAGTGGGAGGTGGGAAGGAAGAGGAGAGAGAGGAAGCATAGAAGAAGAAAAGAGGAAAGGTGAGGCAGAAAGCAAGAAAGGAAAGAAGGGAGAGGAGAGGAAGAATATTTTGGCAGGCAGGCAGAAGGAGGAGTTCTTTCAGGAGTGTTCAACAGAACTCTGATGAACAGAGAGCACCTGAACACAACAGTCAACGAGCTCCTGCAAGATGAGCAACCGGGCTTAACAAACTATGAACTCCTACTTTTTCTACGAGCGCTGTCTTAAACTAAACTCCTCCTCTTCTGCAATAATAGAACCAGGGGGGAAACAGGAGGGAATTGTGTTTGTTTTTTTGTTTGTTTGTTTTTTACTTCCCAATTAATGCACCCGCTCTTCTTCTTCTTTTCTTCATCCCGCCCTCCACTCCTCTCCTCTTCCTCCAGTTCAGCAGTAACACTGAAAGCTTCGTCACATTCACGCTAAACGCCACTTTTCATATCAGAGAGCATGTAAACATTTTAAACATTTTTTAAACATGGACAATCACTTGTGTTGGTGATGAGGACACCTGATGAGTGAGCTGCATACATAATAAAACAGTGGAAGCGTGAAAGCCGATGTGGCACATGCTAAGTTTTCTGCACAAAATGCTTTTTGTTTGTATTATATGTTGTGGCGAACGTACTGATGGGATGTCTTCAGGAGTTTAAAATATTGGACCCAATGTGAAATGAACCCGTGGAAAACCTGATGTCGTGAATCAATTATCAGCCCGACTGTCATTCAACAGCATGAATATTTTACCTGATTTCTTAATATATTTTCTCCAGCAGTGAGCAGTTTTGGACAAGAGTATGATCAATTACTCATTACAAATGTGACTACATTACTTTACTAATTACTCAAAAGCAAAAGAAATTAGTTACATTATTTTAGTTATTCAGCTCACCTCCATCGAAGGTGCCTTTAAAAACTACAAAGCCTCCACACACAAACACACACCAAATCTTCTGTATTAAAATGAGACATTAGGGTTTAACTCGCCACTGTCATGTTACGTTTAGCTTAGCCTCGGTGACTGCAGTGGACACAAGGGGTTAACAACTCCTCCAAAACGATGTCATTCCTGACTGAAGGGATACCAAGCGCAGGTAGGCAAAGCTAACGTTGGCTGGCTGGCCGCTATGTTGACACAACATGTAGAGTCAACTTTGCAGGTACTGGGAGATAATAGAGGCTAATCTCTGCTGTGCCAAGCTAACGCGTCCCACAGCAATCTGATTAGACGCTACCATAATTTGGACCCGGTCTGACCCCAGTCCTTGATGAGGTCTTGCTTCAACAGAACCACGTGGACCCGTGAAGACCTCTAATTGCTGTTGCCACAGTATTTATAATGAACCATATTGGCCTGAATATAAAACATTTTTCTGGAAATTCATTTTCAAAAAGCGATGGTTGTATTATATTCGAGGACTAGACACAACATCAGGTATTTTTTTTGACGGGAAAGAGTACCAACCCGATACTACTCTCATATCTGTGTGAAGCTACAGTTAGCAGCCAGCTAGCATAGCTTGTTTTTACATGTTTTTATTTGTGCAAACACACAAGAGATAACGTGTTAATTAGTGTTAATCATCTTTAGAGGTACTGATACGCAGGGTGTGTTACCTTTGGACATCGACAGCTGTTTCTCCCTGTTTCTAGTCTTTAGGCTAAGCTAACCAGCTGCTTGGTGTGTCTTCATAATTACAGTACAGACATGTGAGTGGTATCAGTCTGAACACCTACTGTATCTCTCTGCAAGAAAGTGAATGCGAAAATTGTTGAACTATGGTTTTAAGTTTGACCTGTAACACACATTTTGTCAAGGGTTCTGGTTCATGTGAGAAAATGTGGAATTCTTAACTGCTGATTTCAGTTCATGGAAAATGCATCAAAGTGTGTGACAAAACAACAATCAGGTTGCTGTGTGAACTGCGATGGGCATGTCAAGCCTATGAAATGTTATTTATGCCCGTGTGATCTAAGATTAGGTTTCTTGTCTGTTCAGAAACAAGGAAACATTTTCGTCACGTGACTAGTAAAGACAGTGAGAGATCTCAACGTGCTGCAGCTGAAGAACAAAACAAGCAAATGGAAAACAACAGATGAAGAAAAGATTAGGGAAGCAATTAACAATTTATTTCATTATCGAATAATCTTCCAATTTTTTTTTTTTTTTTGCAAATTGTTAAGTTTATAAAATGTCACGCAGAATGTGACGTCTTCAAATGTCTTGTTTTGGATCAACAGAAAGGTCCAAAACCTAAAAAATACTCAGTTGGCAATGACGTAGAACAGATATAAAGCAAGCCTTTTAGCTTGAAAACTTGAGTCTTAGATATTCAAAACAGATGCTGATTAAGTTTCTGTCAATTGACTGATTGATTACCTATTAGCTATAGAAAAGATCTCCACCATTTTACAACACATACTTCACTTTCAGAAAAAGAAACAGGCTGCAAATAAATAAAACACAAGCAAACTGAGGCATAAAGAAACTGCAAATACAGATGTTTTAAGCGTCTCATGGCAAATTCCTAGCTCCACGTTGTTCTTGCTTGCATTTCTTATTGTTATCAAAGATTAGATGGTGTGTTTTCTGTATAGGTGCATTGAAGAGGGCTCTCTAGAAATAAAGTGTCCCAGTGGTCGATGCAGTGAACTTGTAGTGTACTGTATTTTCATTTTGTTAAATGCCATTTCAGAGAAGTCGACTTGGTGAAATCAGCTCACTTACAACGTTAAATTACAGTGAGAAAGTGTTATTCTGTTCTGCTGGCAACGAGACATGGCATACTGTAAATTCTCAAATAGTAGTCGGGGCCTTTAATTACCTCGACCTCAGAGGTCACTAGGCCTTTATTTGATGAAGTTTGAAGATTATTTACTCCTGTATCTGTTTCAGATTAAGTCATAACAAAATCGGACAATAACAGTTGATGGGTTATCCAGAAAAACAACTACATTAAGCTTAGTTGGCATGCACATTATAAAACAGGCACCAGCAGTTTATCCAACGTTTTTGTTTTTTCATTCTTTTCTTCTATTTTAAAACCCCTTAATTTTGTTTGTTTTTTTGTTAATGGAAATCTGCTCTGCCCAGTGGTTTCCATGAGTGACAAAGCAAAGCTCAAAAATGTTTGAAATATCCTCAGAAATGTTGCCTCAGTGTTTGTCAAACAGCTGCCCTGGTTGTGTTACGGTTGAGGTTTGGCTCAGTGTTTTGTGAACACATGACGATGAGCACCGCAGTAGAACTTTTTATACTCTGAAACTGAACAAATATCAGGAATAGTATGTTCACATTTGTAAGATATGAATGATACATGTGCTGCGCTACACTCGTTTGCCTAAATTGTTATTTTTAATTGATTTCAGTTTTTAATAATTTTAATTTTGTTCAGATCAGTTACTCTATTTAATAAAAACTCTTCTCATCTCGACTTTTGTAAGTTTGTTTTTGTTTTGTAGACGTTCATGGATGCTAATGTTGACAAAACGGTCTCATGTTTGAAAAGTTAGATAAGAAGACGACGGATACCTAAAACTAGGGGGGGAAATACGGTAATTTCAAATATAAATTTCTTTTTTTATATATATAAATTTCAAATATAAATTTCTTTTTTTTCTTTTTTTTTTTTATATAAATTTCAAATATAAATTTCTACCTTTTGGTTTCTGATTTTTTTCCCTCAAAGTTGTTGTCAGCCTTTACTTATTCTTTGAACAGATCTTGATTCAAACTCCAAATTCTGAGCTTGTCTGGCTGCTTGTGTTTATACAAGACAACTTGTAAAGAGTTTGTTGTAGAAAAATATTTTTTTATATTTGTCAAAGTAAGGTATCACAAAGAGTTTTCATCCATCCATCGTCAACCGCTTATCCTGCGTACAGGGTCCCGGGGGGCTGGGGCCGATCCCAGGTTACATCGGGGTGAAAGGCGGGGTCCACCCTGGACAGGTCGCCAGTCCATCGCAGGGACACACATAGACAGACAACCACTCACATTCACACCTAAGGACAATTTTGAAGACACCAATTAAACTAGCCTGCATGTCTTTGGACGGTGGGAGGAAGCCAGAGCACCCGGAGAGAACATGCAAACTCCACACAGAAAGACCGGGGCAAAGGGGGTTTGAACCCACGACAGTGCTAACCACTGCACCACCCCGCCGCCCCCACAAAGAGTTTTATAAAACCTAAAATTATACCCAGCCCTACACACACAGCAGTGTTTTGCTGTCTTTAAATTGCTTTTACAACTGTAGCGAGACGCTGACATACATTTCCTCCTGACGTGTTGAAACCTTCTGAAATAATCTGTTGATACTCCGAAGCCACAGGGCAACACCAGATGGGAGGTTAAATCAGATTTTATCACACATTTCCAGCTCCACATGAGACACATTAGAACTCTTTATTTCAAGTATGTTGATGGTAAAAATCCCCTCTGAAGGCCAGTACGTCTCTGTCAGATGAAGGAGTGTGATATCGAGTCTGTCTCCAGTTTAATTATCTGCTGTTATCTAGTATGACCAATTGGCAGAAATGACACTTTCTGAGTGCAGAAATGGAAGTCTGCAGAAAGATGTGACGCGGCGACTGAGCCTCAGTAAAAGTTTATTTCTCAGTATAAAAGATGTCAGAAAGAAAAGCAGTGACTGTAAATAAAAAAAAAAAATGCTTGATGAAAATAGGCAGCAGGAGCTTTTCTGATGAGGGATGCTTGAAAAATCCACTATAGAGACGACTGACTGAAAATTCAAGCCTGCTGGAGAAGCTGAGGAAGATCAGAGAAATCTCATTCAGGTATTGAAATGATAATGTGACGAGAGAGGCTGGAAAAGCTCAATCTGCCGACGCTTCAGCAGACATCAGTGAGGATATTCACCCTGCAGAAAGCACAACACGTGAAGATGATCAATACACCTGAGTTTGAGAAATGTGAAACTTTGTTGACTGAAATTTGATGACCGACAGATGCCCCCTCAGGAAACCAACGTCCTTCAACAACCCGGTCTCACTCCCAAGTCGTCACATATGGACGCTTGGTCAAGAGCCATAATCGTCAGTTTGTGACGCACTAGGGATCCCTTTGACGTCATAGTTCGACGTATTGAGGGAAGCCCTGTTGTGTCAGTTTTTGATGGTAAAGTAAAGTATGATATTTAAGAGAAAAGACGAAGTAAGGAGGTGATTGGGGTGGATAGAGGGCCAGAACCCGGACCTTGAAGCAGGAGAACAGGGTTTGTGTCCCGTGCGAAACAAAACATTAAATGTTTTTATTTAGGCAAGTGAGGTAAATTGACATTAACGTTAGTTAACTTAAGTCTTAATTGACATACATAGCTATTTTAACCCAAACCATGATCTTTTCCTAACCTTAACCAAGTACTTTCTGTGCCTAAACCCAACCAAGTACTTTCTGTGCCTAAACTGCAACGTTTTACGACTTTAATGATGCGCGTTTCAACATGCCAATGTATCGAAACGTTACGTTTTATCTTGAAAGTGTAACCGGATATTGCATATTTATTGTTGCTAAGCATTGCTAACTTGACTGTGGATCCTTAAACGTCAATAATTGATGCAAAAGTCTTTAAAAAGCGACGACAAAGGGCCTTGACCATGCGTCAGACATTTGACGAGTAGGGAGTGAGACTGTGTTGCCTTCAAGGTCATAAGGAAGTCATTTTGTCATGTTTTATGCTGTCGTATGCCGGGGTAAAAGCATTATTGTCGATGAGAATAAGATTAATATGTTTATTAAAAATTAGAAAAGGTCTAGTAAAACACTGGGTTGGTGTTTCAGTGTGTATGGGAAATGAAATAGAGCTTTTCCTAAATGTATAAGCTGCTCACAGTAGTGGAAGATATATTCAGATCCTTTATGTAAGTAAAACTACTAAAACCACAATGCAAAAATACTCCAAATAAAAGTCCTGCAATCCAAACCTTAGATAAATAAAAGTACGTAAGTGTTAACAGCAGAATTTTCTTAGAGAAATTACTGCTGCATTTATGTGTATGTTGCATTTCACTGTTGTAGGCCTAGGTGTTTAAGGTGGAGCTCATTTTAACTACTTCACATACTGATACAGCTTAACAGTGTTTTAAAATTTGGACGGCTTAATGTAGTCGTCACTCAGTTTCTAGCAGCACTGCACAAGGACACGTAGATGAATTTCACTTAAGGCTTTGATGTCAAAATACTGTATTTGAATATTTTGGTAATTCAGAAATAATGAGCAGACAATATATTAAAAATTGAAAAATATTTCAATCTTGTGTAAAGATTGTTATAAACGGAGAACTGGAGAATTAATAAACACAGTTCTTCCTCCGGACTCTGTCTCTGTTCTTGGTTTTGTTGGAAACCCAGGAGCCGCTCGCTCACAATGAAAGTTAGAGACTACGTAGTGAATCATCCGCTGCGCTGTGGACGTCTGAGCTTTCGGTTGGAGACTAAACAAATTAAAAAGCAGTCTTTGTATTAAGAAAGTAGGAGCATAAGTGCTCCTCCTCACTTTACTGAAAAGACGTTCACTGTAAAAATTAGGGATGGGGATCGTTAATTTTTATTGATATTGATACCCTTATTGAGAATGCTTAATGATCCGATTTTTTATCAATACCACTATTGATACTTTACTATTATTTGGTGACGGTTATTTGGTAAGACCAGACCCAACGGGCCTGAGGTAGGCCTGCACGGTGTGAGGAAAATATTCAGCATTGAGATGACATATGACTTGTGATAAATAAACATATATTGAAGGGTGCATGTTAGCTGCCTGGTTGTTTTTAAATTAATTACAGGATTCATCCATCCATCGTCAGCCGCTTATCCTGCATACAGGGTCGCAGGGGGCTGGAGCCGATCCCAGCTGACATCAGGTGAAAGGCGAAATGGCGGCAGAAGCTGCAGCCTGATGATAAACAGTCCCGGGCCCGTTTGATACCACGTTTCAGTGCCATCATTAGAAACATTAGTTTACTTATCCATTGCGTTTCAAGTTAAATCAGATTTGACGCTCGAGACATCAACGTTCCGTCATAGGACCCGCTAGTCTCGATAGCAGTAACGATAAGCTCCGACCTTATTGATTTTCAGGTTTAGAGAAATTTTAGTAAAAATACAGAATGAATCAGTAAAAAACTACAAACCCTCATAAGTCTTAAAGCAAAGTTAATAGGCGAAAGCATATTTCCTCAAAGCTAACTGGAAGAAGGGACACTAACAAGCTACAACAGCATCCTCCTTTTCTGCTCATTGTTTCCTCAAAAGGTCAGCACTGTAAAGACGCATATTTGCATTTTTTAATTTCACCAAAGTTGAACTTGACGTAAAAGATTTCCTTTGCCCCCCACAAGCGAATTATCTGAGCTGTGAAATAAATTTGTTTTGCTGGGAAATGTTGCAGTTTTAAAATGCTGGTGTGATCAGACATAAATCTCCATTTAGAGACTCCAAAGTGACACAAAAGACTTCTCCAAGACAGGTTGGTGAGGCCGTGGATGTGGGAGGAAGCTATGATTGCAGCAGGCAACACATTTTACCATACAATTAATTTGCTTTAAAGCCTACCGGGCTCCTCCAGTCTGAACCCTAAAGAGTGTGTGTGAATGATTAGTTCCTTTCTGATGTGCAGTTGGCACCTTGCATGGCAGCCACTGTCAGTGTGTGAATGGGGTGAATATGATGTACTGTAAAGCAGTCTGAGTAGTCGGAAGCCACAGTTCATTTACCTACTGTGAGTGAATACTGAAGATGGTGATTTTAATTAAAAGGTTTCTTTGGTTTGGGGGAAATTACAAAGTAAACGAAGCAGATTTTGTGTGTGAATGTTTTATAGTTCCAGACAAACTGGAGGCTTTGTGGAGTACATGAGACATTTTCAAATGATTTGTTTCATGCTAGAAGGTTCAATACAATGAACATCTTTGTCTTTGCCTCCAGAGTCAGCTCAGTCCCCTATGGCTCTTTCACCTTTTCCTCTTTTTTATAGAT
This sequence comes from Micropterus dolomieu, assembly GCF_021292245.1. Taxonomy (NCBI): domain Eukaryota; kingdom Metazoa; phylum Chordata; class Actinopteri; order Centrarchiformes; family Centrarchidae; genus Micropterus; species Micropterus dolomieu. The sequence continues at coordinate 6,699 of NW_025742828.1, read as the reverse complement.
CTTTCCTTCATCGATCCGTCTCTTGGTGCATTGGCTTAATTTCCGCTTCTGACGGAAACTTCTGCTTCTTTCCTGCACACAGACCCTTATTGCATTTGTCTTTATCGCACTTAAACCCCTTATCTTTCTACACCATTCTCTCTTATGACTTCGTCTTTTCGTCCTTGTTTCTCTTCATTAGCTTTTGCTCTTTTCCAAGCTCCCCGGACCTTTCATTGAATGGTTTGGTGTCCCGAGGGGGACATCATATCATGTAACGCCTCATTACTCCCCCGGCTGTGAGGGAGGACAGAGACAGACGCGGCCGAAACAAAGCCGACAATTAGCCCCAGAAAGGGCCTGATTAGGAGTTTGTGGCCCATTACCTTCCACTGCTCGCCCTCGTAGAAACTTCCAGATGAACAGCGAGGAGGAGGACTGGATCCCTGAGGGGCTGCCAACAAAACACCAGCCCATTTTTTCACTGCAAAGAAATAGAGAAGTTTGAAATGAAACAAGTGAAAATGAGCGGAGGTTTTTCTGGCACTCAGAGAAACTTGTGTTAAAAAGAAGAACAAGAGTCAGTAGAAAGACCCTTTAGGCCTCTGACTGAAAACACCACATAAGTATAAAAGGCTTACTGTGTTTTCAACCCCCTTTTGCTCAAGACAAGGTCATAGTACTGTATAGTAGGGGAGAGCTGGGAAGGCACACTCACGCGTCAATACCAGGTACTATTTTGTACAAATATGGAACGACTTTGGAATAATTTGACTTAGAATGGAAGTTGTGCATTGTGTCTGTCCCAAATTACAATGATATGGATTCAAATTGTTGATGTTATTCTTGTTTTTATTTAAAACGTGTGACATTGCCATTATTAATGTGTGATTGCAAACATATTCGATCCTTTAAATAAAATATATAAATCCTTTTTAGAACAGATAACCTAAAAATCTATGCGCATGTGGACCTATGTAGATCAGCCTAAATGTACTTTATCCTTAAATTCCTGCTTTGAATCATATTGAGTGATTTACAGTATATAAGTTATTATAAAAGACAAGCTAGTTACTTCCCCTCTCACACACAGTATGACTGCATTAGGGGGACATTTGCTTCTGTCTTCCCGACAGTGACTCCTGACTGTTAAACTTGACCAGCTTTTAGACTGTTAAACTTTGACATGGCAAACGTCAGGTTGTATTAAAGTACTAACTAATCTGTCATATGACCATGAGAGTGGCACATGAAACAATAAACACACCTTTAAAAAAAAATACCACTTTAGTAAATTTACTTTCTGGGACTGAAAACAGCTTCTTCGGTCTAACTCCACCAAAGTGTGACATTTCCACCTGATCTTTTGTGGTTATGGCAAGTATGGCGTACTGTACGTGCTGACATAGTTTGGCATATTAGACTTGTATGGGCTCAGAGAAAATTGCTGTTACTTTCGTCCCATGTTTTATTTGTCCTGACTCTCCTCTGTGCTCGCAGATCGGTCAGGCACTAGCATTGATCTAAATGCTCATGTCAACATGCTCATAATGACAATATTAACAGGCAGGGTTGTAGCACTGGGGGGGGTATATGTTGAGGAGGGCCGACAAACATACTAGAATGAATAGTTGTGGATGCAGGGAGGGGCCCATCGAGAATACTATGTTCATATTCTTAGTTTAGCATTTTAGCTAGCTAAAATTTGCTAAATAGCACCAAACAGAAAGTACAGCTGAGGCTGATGGGAAGTTTTGCGGGTCATGAAGTATTGGATAAAATTAAATTTTTGACTTTGAATAATCCTATTTGTTAAAAAAGCCTTCACATGCTGCTTGACAAATATGAACTTTAAAACTAACATTAGCATTTTAACATTAGCAATGCATGATAAAATGGCACTGGGTCCAACTATGCTCACGTAACTCAGCTAATGTGCAGAAAAATTAGCTTGATGCATAAAGTGATATTGTGTTTGTTACCAGAATTATGTATCCATTCATCCTGAGCTTTATAGAGTTATTATTATTATTATTATCATTATTTTAACGTTTGTATGTCATGTGTTAACACAAGGGCAGTATGTGTTTAAGCATTCATAAATTCACTAAATCAAACTTTGATATTAACAACACAAGAAAGTTTATGTTTACAGTTTTGTTCCAGAGGATAGATTTTATTTATAGCCCTGGACTGACATAACATTAGCTAACTTCAATAAGGTAAAGCTTGTGTATTTGGGCCATTTAGCTGAGTATTTCTTTCACACCTAACACACTGCAAGGAAGGGAATGCAGAGGACGAAGATAGTGACCGGGTCTGAAAAGCGAAAAGTCTCTGCAAACCTGCATTTTTCTCACGGCCAGCAGGGGGCGACTCCACTGGTTTCAAAAACGAAGTCCGGTTCCATTAGAAATAACGGTAAAATGAGGCTACTTCTCAGCTGATTTATTTAACACTTTCCTAATGAGTTTATGGTGTCAGTCGCCAGTTTTAAGTCTTCTTTAATACAGACTTCATTTAGTAAATTATGGCCCCATTTAGAAGAAAATAGACAATAAAGCAATGGATGTTTTAAGGCGGGACTTTCTTATGATTGACAAGTCGCTACTATGGTGACCTGCCAATCAGGCCAGAGTGACTCGTTGAACAAGCTTATTAGGAGTCAGCTGTAAAAAAATTTAAATCACAGTTAACGTGAATTACGGATGCATTTTGCTAACCAAGCCAGCTATAGGGAGGCAGATGGTAGAGCGAGGGGTTTTAGTTTGTGTGGTGTGTTTAAATAATGTTTAAATTCAGACGTTTGGACCATTAATTACCACCACAGGGTCCATCTACACATCTTTAGTCCTTGTGGAACCATCCAATTATACATGATTTATATCTGGGTTCAGTCATATTTATCTGGACAAAAACCTTTGCTTCATTAATGTCGGTTGTTATTGATCACACTTCTGATTTATGGGACTCACTGACTATATATGTGCACATGATCAGTTGTCCTTTGAAAACCAGGGCTTGCAATGTGTGCACTTTGGGAAATAAAATGCATGTACATTTTGGACACCATTGTATGGTGATACAGTAAAGTTCAACATAATATCATACAATGTTTTGGGCACTCTTGTGTTTTCCAATCATACTGTGACTTCTCTGTTTATACAGTAAATGCACATGCTTGCTTTTGAGTTCATAGCCATAATTTCAGTAGCAGAACGAAGAGAGACAGAGATAATACAGAGTAACACATTCAGCTCATCTGAAAGGCCAATTATTCAAACTATATTTTAAAAACTTAAATACGCCCGTCATTGTCTTAAGGCCATGTGTTAATGCAGTGAGTCGTCCCTGATAACAGACAGAAAGACAGTCTGAAGCTGAGCTGGTAAGAACAAAACTGCCTTAAATATTCTGCAGAATTTAACCATCCTGACCTTCCGGAAAAAACGTCTCTCTGCAACAGTGGATCTGCTGTTTGTTTACATTCCAGAGACAAATCTATACAATTGCTAGAGGTTATTGATTGTATAGATTATGACTCTTGTCCATTGGGAGCAAGAGAGTGTACAAAGAGGAGGTTTGTGTGGATGGGTCAACAGTCCTCCCAACCGCCATCATTAGTTTCTTTTAGCTATGATCACAATGTTTCCCCAACCTTAACCACGTCATTTTGTGCCTAAACCTAACCAATCCTAAACTATAGAAAACACTTGTATGTAAAGTGGCTTGCAAAAGTGTTCATACCCCTTGAACTTTTCCACATTTTGCAAACACAAAGTGGCACATAAGTGTGAAATGGAGGAAAATTATATACATGGTTTTAAAAATTTTCACAAATAAAAATCTGAAGAGGGTGGTGTGCAAAAGTATTTAGTCCCCCTGAGTCAATACTTTGTAGAACAACCTTTTGCTGCAATTACAGCTGCAAGTCTTTTAGGGTATGTCTGCCAGCTTTGCACATCTAGACACTGCAGTTTTTGCCCATTCTTCTTTGCAAAATAGCTCAAGCTCAGTCAGATTGGATGGAGAGCGTCTCTGATCAGCAATTTTCATGTCTTGCCACAGATTCTCAATGGGATTTAGGTCTGGACTTTGACTGGGCCACTCTAACACATGAATATGCTTTGATCTAAACCATTTCATCGAAAGTGAACCTCCGCCCCGGTCTCAGGTTTTCTTCCAAGATTGCCCTGTATTTGGATCCATCCATCTTCCCATCAACTCTGACCAGCTTGCCTGTCCTTGCTGAAGAAAAGCGTCCCCACAGCATGATGCTGCCACCCCCATGTTTCTCGGTGGGGATGGTGTGTTCGGGGTGATGTGCTGTGTTAGTTTTCCGCCACACATAGCGTCTTGCGTTTAGGCAGAAAGCTTAAATTTTGGTCTCATCTGACCAGAGCACCTTCTTCCACATGGTTACTGTTTCCCCCACATGGCTTTCGGTAAACTACAAACGACCCTGGCTTACGACCCCACTGAGGTTAAATAGCTTACTTTCAGTCAGTCAGAACTGAAGAAGTCCTTTGGAGGAGGGACGCAACGTCTTCCAGTATCTTCAACCAACCAAGTCCAGCTGCCCTTGACTTTAACCTTCTTTGGATAACTATGACCTGGATGACTGAGAATCTTCAGACATCTTACAAACGGGACTCCTTATGGCTTCTTTTCAACAATGGCTTTCTTTTTGCCACTCTTCCATTAAGGCCAGATTTGTGGAGTGCATGACTAATAGTTGTCCTGTGGACAGATTCTCCCAGCTGAGCTGTGGATCTCTGCAGCTCCTCCAGAGTGACCATGGGCCTCTTGGCTACTTCTCTTACAGTCTTTGCCCGGCCTGTAAGTTTGACCTGCCATTTCTTGGTAGGTTTGTAGTTGTGCCATGCTCTTATCATTTCCATTTTCGGATGATGGATTGAACAGTGCTCCGTGAGATGTTCAAAGCTTGGGATATTTTTATATAACCTAACCCTGCTTTAAACTTTATCTTTACTTTACCAGAACTTTATCCCTGACCTGTCTTGTGTGTTCCTTGGGCTTCACGGTGCTGTTTGTTCACAAATGTTCTCTAACAAACCCGAGGCCTTTGCAGGACAGCTGTATTTATTCAGAGATTAAATTACACACAGGTGGACTCTATTTACTATTACTATTGCTTTTGGTAGCCCTGGATTTTATTTAGGGGTATCAGAGTAAAGTTGGCTGACTGCTTTTACACGCCACACTTTTTAGGTTTTTATTTGTGAAAATTTTGAAAACCTTGTATCATTTTCCATCCACTTCACAACTGTGCGCCACATTGTGTTGGTCGATAAAATGGGTCGATCCCAATAAAATACATTTATTTTTGTGGAAATGTGGAAACGTCCAAGGGTTATGAATACTTTTGCAAGCCACTGTATCATTCTAGAGGGCAGTTACAAACAAGGTATTTTGTTGTTTAATGTGGACAACTTGTGGCTTTATTGACTGCATGCTAAATTATCTATAGATTGAAACCTCTCCTGCCTACGAGAAGCCTTTATTAACCAACTATGTGATGGTTAACGTTAGGGAGGGATTGTGGTTACAACAAACCATCATGAAGGTATGATTTTATCAGCGAGTCCTCCACCCTAAAAGACACCATAGGTTGTTTAACGCAAAACAACACATATGATATGAGCTTTAACTATGTTACCTAAGTCATGTAACCTACGTCACATGACGTTAAACACATGGTTTGGTTAGGTTTAGGCAACCAAAACTACTTGGGTTGGTTGAGGAAAATATTGTGATTTGGGTTAAAGTAAGTACATTACATAAGTCACTTTTCATTTCCTTTACATTACGTGATGGAAGTCAGTAACGCTATTTAATTTAAAACTCAAAATAACTCATAATAACATTTGCTTGGTTTCATATGGGTCCCTAACGCTGTTCTACTGAGTGAAAGTCTGGGATTTGACCCATCATCCTGCATTCTTACGTGGACTTTTTGCCTATTTGTGCCTATATGTCACCTGACTTCCTCCTTTGCTACCGTTGTATGGCCAATAGAGGCCGTTGCCACAATAAATGTAAATAAGGGTTGTAATAATGTGCTGCAAAGATGACCTGCATTGGTGTTTTTCTGAGGACTGTCTCAGTTTTACTGCAAAGTTGAAGCCAGGGAAAGATTGGGGTTCTGATTTTTATAAATTGACACAGCTTCCTGTTGTTTTGGCACTGGATACATACAGTGGGTACAGAAAGTATTCAGACCCCTTTAAATTTTTCACTCTTTGTTTCATTGCAGCCATTTTCCAAAAATCAAAAAAGTTCATTTTATTTCTCAGTAATGTACACTCAGCACCCCATCTTGACAGAAAAAAACAGAAATGTAGAAATTTTTGCAAATTTATTAAAAAAGAAAAACTGAAATATCACATGGTCATAAGTATTCAGACCCTTTGCTCAGTATTTAGTAGAAGCACCCTTTTGATCTAATACAGCCATGAGTCGTTTTGGGAAAGATGCAACAAGTTTTTCACATCTGGATTTGGGTATCCTCTGCCATTCCTCCTTGCAGATCCTCTCCAGTTCTGTCAGGTTGGATGGTAAACGTTGGTGGACAGCCATTTTCAGGTCTCTCCAGAGATGCTCAATTGGGTTTAAGTCAGGGCTCTGGCTGGGCCATTCAAGAACAGCCACGGAGTTGTTGTGAAGCCACTCCTTCGTTATTTTAGCGGTGCGCTTAGG
>NW_025742827.1:3395-13748 GCF_021292245.1 Micropterus dolomieu | reverse complement strand
AGGAGGGGACCGATGTGACTTTTTATCTGATGATAACTTTGGGCTCAGTTTCTGTACTTTTTCTCATCAGTATCATCGTGCTGATTGCAATGCAGTGCTCCAAAACCACAGACTATACTTCTAAATATCTGCAAGAGACTAATTATGACGGGACACTGTGCCACAGCATCCAGTACAGATCTGGAGAGAAACGGTACATGTTAGTTGGACCCAGAATGAGTATAGGATCTACTATAGTCCCGGGCAGCCACGCGAACACACTGGTGCTCCCTGACAGGAGGAGGGGATCTGGAGAGGTAAGCTCAAAAGTTTGACTCTCGCTCTCCTGTAAGATTTTAATAGCCCACTTTTGCGTAAATAACCATAGCTCAGATTTATAAATCTCAATTTATTTAAATGCTCTAGAGTTTGAAGCTTGTTGCGCCTACCACTAATGTGCAATGTTTTCTGGTTTATATTTGCGGGATCGAGCTTATTAATGTCTATGGTTATGAAATAGCAACACTGATTTGATTTATGGCAAACACTCTTATATGACAAATAAGAAGATAATGCTTTAATACAATTATCAGACCCCTTTTTTGCAGAGTACAACTTACCATTTAGCAAAGACAAAATTGTTTTGCTGTTTTGTTACACTAAACTGATGCCGATGGGGAAATATATAGGTATGGGCAACTTGCGTTCAACAGTGAGGTTTGCAGGCAAGTTTCAATGCAAACAATAAGTGGATGCAAACTGAGTATTTATGCAATTAAGTGCCTTAGTTAGATGTTAGCTGTTAGCTGTGGATATGTGATTATCACGGGTGTTACAGTTGTCTGGACTGTCTCCTCTCTATTTATGGTCCTGCTGAATCAAATATATATTTTATATATATATATATTTTTTACAATTTTAATCTTATACATCTCCGTGTGAAATACGTTAAACATGCGCTGGTGGTTTAGCTAAGTACAGACTGTCGCTGTCCGCGGTGCTGAAACATTTTTCAGAAGCCCCTCTCTTTTGGCAAAATGGGACACATTTATTTGAAGCAGTATAATGTAAAGTGAGAATTTGTGTCTCCATGGACTATCTGTGAAATTAAGGTGTCATATTTATGTCATATTTTCTCCTCTGTGCTCTATAAGTGGGAATACAGCAGGTGGTATATTCATCTTAAAACGCTTCCTTTTTGGTGCAATGTCTAAGTTTTAATACATTTTACTATTATTTCAAAAAAGGTACTGCAGTGTGAATCTCGATCACTTGGTGTCAGTGTAATGACAAATAATGTTTTCACATGTTTTCGTCATAGCCACTAGACCCATCCCCTTCTTCTAAAACCATCACTGACAGAGCCATTTACGTGCTCACGGCTTCCATACAGAATTTAGCTCTAAAAAGTCTAATGCTGTGTTGGAGAATGGTTGGATTATGGCAACGAATGTGACGGAGGAATTTTACGTTAGTGTACCAGTATAGCCCTTTGAAAGCTGATTTTATTTCAAATGTCCGATCTTTACATCATGGAACAAAGACGACGCCAGTCATGCAGAGAGCGGACAAAGTGGGTTGCCTATATCGTGATGTTGTTTATGTTTTGCACCAGAGCTTCAGGACAATACCGTTATTCAATCTCCGAGGAAGTGAAAGAAGGAACAGTTGTTGGTAATATTGCTAAGGATTTAGGTCTTGATAAGACCACACTGAAAGAGAGAGGGTACCGTATTGTCTACGGCACGACAGAGCCTCCTTTTCGAGTAAATCGAGACGACGGGATATTGTATGTGAAGCGAACAATTGACAGAGAAGAAGTGTGCGACCGAAGCAAGGTTTGTGTAATTGACTTAAAGACCGTGTTGGAAAACCCTCTGGAGGTCCACTATGTAGCAGTGGAAATCCTGGATGTAAACGACCACGAACCAAGTTTCCCCGAAAATGAAAAGATATTAGAGATCCCTGAATCTGCACTGCCAGGAGCAAGATTTCAGCTGCAAGCTGCGCGTGATGCTGATAGTGGTTCATTATCCGTTCAGCAGTATACCTTGAGTCATAATGAACATTTTCGTTTGGAGGTGAAAGATCGTGGTGAAGATCGCAAAACTCCTAGTTTAATTCTTCAAAAGCCACTTGATCGAGAATCTGTTCAGTCCCATGTGTTACTCCTGACAGCCATTGATGGAGGTAAACCTCCACGATCCGGTAACATGACAATAATTGTTGATGTCTTTGATGTGAATGATAATCCCCCAGTTTTCACTCAGGATTCTTACACCGTGCAGCTAAAAGAAAATTCTCCTGTTGGTACAACAGTTATTCAAGTTAATGCAACAGATTTGGATGACGGTTCAAATGGTGAAGTCGTTTATTCATTTGGCAATGATGTGGATGCACGGGCACGTGCACGTTTTGATTTAAATTCGGTGACTGGAGTACTTACTGTGGCAGGGTCGATAGATTTTGAAGAATGTAGCAGATACGAAATTGACATCCAGGCATCCGACAAAGCTGCAGCTACACTTGCTACAGAGAAAAGCGTCATTGTTCATATTGTTGATGTAAACGACAACGCACCGGAGATTGAAGTGACATCTTTTTCACATGCTCTTCCGGAAGATTCAAAACCAGGAATCACAGTGGCCTTGATTAGTGTTAAAGATTCGGACTCTGGTCTGAATGGGCAAGTTATGTGTTACATAAACCGAGAGCTTCCATTTACAATCACGCCATCTTTACAAAACAACATGTATTCTCTGGTAACCAAATTGCGTTTGGATAGAGAGCAGCAATCGCAATATGTTGTAACAATTGTTGCTAAAGATGCAGGTGAACCATCCTTAACATCAGACAAAACAATAAACATTGTTGTGTCAGATGTGAATGATAACAGGCCAGTGTTTTCACAGAACCCATACACGTTTTACTTAACTGAGAACAACAACCCGGGAGCATCTATTTTATCAGTGACAGCCCGCGATCATGACGAAGGTAGTAATGCCCTTATTTCATATCATATATTAAGGGACAGAGGCGGAGAGCATTTGCTTACATCCTTTCTCAACATAAACTCTGAAAACGGAGACATTTTGGCGCTAAAATGTTTCGACTTTGAAACTCTGAAAACGTTCCAGTTCCAAGTTGTTGCCTCCGATTCTGGAACTCCGTCACTGAGCAGCAACGTCACAGTGAACGTGTTCATTCTGGATCAGAACGACAACGCTCCAGTCATCCTGTATCCAGTCAGCTCTAACGGTTCTGCTGAAGGTGTGGAGGAGATTCCCCGCAATGTGAACGCAGGACACTTGGTGACTAAAGTCAGAGCCTATGACGCTGATATAGGATATAACGGCTGGTTACTCTTTTCACTGCAGCAAGTCACTGACCACAGTCTCTTTGGTTTGGACCGCTATACAGGACAGATCAGAACACTTCGCTCCTTCACAGAGACAGACGAGGCTGAGCACAAACTGCTCATACTGGTCAAAGACAATGGGAACGTGTCGCTCTCAGCAACAGCTACTGTGGTGGTCAAACTTGTGGAGCCCAAAGAGGCTTTTGCAGCTTCTGATGTAAAAAGTTCAGCAAAAGATGAGGAGGGGACCGATGTGACTTTTTATCTGATGATAACTTTGGGCTCAGTTTCTGTACTTTTTCTCATCAGTATCATCGTGCTGATTGCAATGCAGTGCTCCAAAACCACAGACTATACTTCTAAATATCTGCAAGAGACTAATTATGACGGGACACTGTGCCACAGCATCCAGTACAGATCTGGAGAGAAACGGTACATGTTAGTTGGACCCAGAATGAGCATAGGATCTACTATAGTCCCGGGCAGCCACGCGAATACACTAGTGCTCCCTGACAGGAGGAGGGGATCTGGAGAGGTAAGACATTAAGAAATATGTTTAGGATTCATTTCTTTTTTTGGTTGCCTTTTTCTGGAAGTTTCTTCTTATCTTGTCCGTAAATATCATTCACAGCATACTCAAACATATACTTTTTGTTAAGTGTGTTATATTATCTACAAATGTTAATGAGTTTGTTAAGTTTCTTCTGAATTCTATCCTTCATTCATCACACTAAGAGCTTGTTTATTAAGAAAGGGATGCAACATTGCAAATAAATAGGATCAGCAAAACAAAGAATTTATAATCAGGTTGGGGTAATATGTGGGCATTAAGTTTCTCAATGTTTGGTCTCAGATTAATGCAACTTCTAACCAACAATTGAATGACAGTTTGAAAATGTTGCAGTTTTCTTTTGAGTCTTTTGAGTAGTATGTATGGACCTACCCAGTGAAAAAGAAATATACTTAAGTAGCACTTTTTTTGGATGCACTTATCATATTTTAATTGTACTATACTAAGTGTATATTAAATGTGTTATTTTGGAACAACTTAAAGTATGTTAAGTGTCATTTTAGAAATACTTAAAATCAATTTTAAGACAATTACAATATATTTTAATATACTTAGTTGTGTTAAAATGGACCTACTTTAAGTACCTTTACTATAATTTAAATATACTTCTTTAAATTTAACTTAAAATACTTTTGTGCTATACTTGAAGAACAGTTTAAATATAATTTAAACTTCACATAAATGTTTTCTCTGAACATTTTTATTAGCATTTCAGCATATTAGTAATTTATTACTAGTATACTCCAAGAGCCACTATTAATATCTTGGGAAGCTGCTTCATGAAACCATTCAGTATGAGAATAATTCATTATTAATGCATTAAAAATACCTTGCAAAATGCCCTTTTAGCATAATTTAATAAAAAAATCAGTTTAAAAAAGTATTTTACAAGATACACACATACAGACAACTAAAAACTTAAATTTTGTGTACATTACAAAATAAATTCCTGTACATTAAAAGGTATAGCAGCATGTATCACATCTTGACCAAAATACCTTCAAATAAAAATAAAATCAGTAAAATGATGGCATATGATCAGTATTACTGAAAAGTACACTATACAAATCCCATCATTAATGTTACCTATAGTGGTCCCTCATATGGTTCAGACTCTGGGCACAGCTCAGATGACCTCAAGGCAAGCTATCCCACTTCTGACACCATATGCAGCCAAAGGCGAGAGCAGTTATCCTACCCAGATTCAAACACAGGTCTAAAGGGTACCAAACATGCAACTTTGACAGCAACTGCAAAGAGCCAGGCTCGTTGGTATGGATGATGATCGTTAATTTTTATTGATATTGATACCCTTAAACTGCTTAACGATCCGATTTTCTATCTATACCACCATCGATACTTTACTATTATTTAGTGATGGTAATTTAGTAAGACCAGACCCAAAGGGCATGAGTTAGGCCTGCAGGGTATGAGGAAAATATTTAATGTGCGATAACGTTAAATATTGAGATGACATAACACTTAATATGATAAAATAAAATGAATGAACAAACATATATTGAAGTGTACATATTAACTGCCTGGTTGTTTTTAATTTAATATTTTAAATCCAGCTAAATGTTGTTTCTAGAGCAGCAACATTAATGTTTACAGCAGCAAAATAACTCCCTAACTTTATCTGACATCACAAGTAGTGAGTGATGTTTAGAAAGAATAACATCAGTCTGTATCAGTCCCTCCTTCTATCTCGCTGGCTGCAGGTAACCTTACCAGGTAGGAGGAGGAGCGGCTGGTTTGTCTCAGCCAGCAGCTGAGTTTTTAAGTCTACAGACCAGTCTGTGCTGCAGACAGACAGCTTTCTATTTAGCTTGTTTTTAACATTTGGCTAATGCCAAGCGTTAGCTGTGCTTGTATAAAACATACAGGATGAGATACTGAGGACAGAGATGATTAAATTACCCATTTCTACATGTTTAATGTTACCTTACAGACAGATGTATTGATAAAGTATTGTCTTTTTACTTGCAAAGGTTTTATTGCACGTACTTAGACTAACGAGCGTAGCTGTCATAAACTAACATTACAGTAGTTTGGAGCTAACTTAACCCTCACCGTATTCCACCGCGAGGGCGCAGCCTCTCGCTTTGCTGCCCTGTGTGTGTGTGTGTGTGTGTGTGTAGGAGCCGAAAGAGAGCAGGCAGAGACTGCAGCCTGATGATTTTCTTATCCATTGCGTTTCAAATTAACTCAGATTTGACGCTCGAGACATAACCTTACATCATAGGACCCGCAAGTCTCAATAGCAGTATCGATAAGATCGAACCTTATTGATTTTCGGGTTTTGAGATATTTTGGAACCGGGTCCTTTTGGAACCGGGTCTCGATCCCCATCCCTACTCGTTGGTATGGCAGTCCAATCGCTTACTCAACTGTAGTGAAGGTACTCCGTCACAAGCATTCAGTGCAAATGGTGGACCCAAACTGAAAATGAAAAATGTCAATCCTTATCCTTGGAGTGGAGGGTCGGTATCTTTGAGTAGGACTCGTTGCATTTTCTGCATGACCATACAAAGAGGATTATTTTACATAACATCACATGCTATTATATCGTGTGGTCAGGCATTGCAGTACATAAAAACATTATTTCAAGCGGGTCTTAAAACAATTCCCACATACGTGTGTACACTTTAACATTGCTGTTATAACGGAGTTATTGGTCACTGTAATGATTACCCCCTCCATGGCTGCAGTGAAGAGAAATCTCTAAAAAAAACAGTGCACCTTTAGAAGATATCCACTTTTGAATAGTCTAACACAGATGCTCAGCTGATGATTCATAGTAGCTTCAGCTAAACTTTAGAATGAATTTATACAAAAATGAAAAAAAAAGAAAAAAACCCGTGGTGATATTTTTACAGACTATATGGGCAGGAATAATAATGATTAACGTTACAGTGACCAATATCTTACTGTAAACATGGACATGTGAGTATTAAGGTAGACTATAAAAATTACAACCTTTAGCACACAGACAGCAACATATTAAGTTGCATTTATTACTCTGATAAAGACCTCACTGGTCATTTTAACAGTGCAAAAGCAGAATTGAGGGCTCATAACAGTTACACACATGCACAGGCCTGCCTTGTTAAAATCTCATGCATCAAATTCCAGCAACAGGTTACTGAGACTCTATATTACCGGAATTTTAGTAACATTAAAATCTGCCTTACAGCAAAAAGCAATAAATTACTGTAACGTTAATCGCATTTCTTTTGTAACACGTTACTACCAACACTGTTTAAGGCAGACGAGAGGTGCTGTCTCGATTATGAAGCTATTAAAATGCTAACTAACGTTAGCTAACAAATATATTAATCCACGTGCTAGCATTAGCTAATGCACACCAGAGCTATCCACCAAGGAAAATATTTTCAAACCCAGAGTGAGCTCAACTTTAGTTAACTTACACAATTGTGTTGTCTTGCTAACAATAATAAACTTACCAAGAAAGACGGTTTTTGCTGGCAGTCTCTGCGTCTGTCCTCTCCTGCTTGTACTTGCCAGGCACGCCTCTTTTCACTCTTTAACTTCTGCAGGGAGCTGACCGGATATTCTTCTCTTCTGTGTTCTTTTCTTATTATGTCTGTGGTGTCCACCTTCCACGTCCGAGTCGGTAAAGTAAAACAAAGGAAACCTGAGAAACAAAATGATTTCTGGCCAAAAATAGCTTCCCTCTCAAGGACAGTAAACAAGTTAACCTTCGTGAAGCGGACTTTCACGCTGTGTGATTGGGTCGTCGATTTGAAAACCTTGATTCTGATTGGTCAGGTTGAATGCAATGTGCTAGTGGGCTTGGCGGGAGGACACACTTCGCCCCTATGTACACGTATTTACCGTTTACACACAGAAAAAAGTATATTTACATAATGATTTAAAGTATGCTTATTTCTATATGTTGTTGTTTGTTAAGTTAACAACATGTGCTGCTTCCTTCTGGGCCAGGTTACCCTTATGAAAGAGGTCTCTGATCTCAACTAACTATTTACGTGATTAAAAAAAATTAAAAGAAAGAAAAGAAATGAAAAAAAAAGAAATAATATGCTTTTGGAAAATATATTTTAATGTTAAAAAAAGCATTTTAAAACGTTTTAAATGTTTTAAAACATTTTAAAAATCATACTTCTGGAAATCAGGCTGAAACATGTGGCAATTACACAAATAATTACAATATTTTGCAGTAGCCTACACAATGAAGCAGGTTTGGCATAAATATATTTTTAACCCACTAAAAGTGTAATTGTTTAACAATGTACTTCCACAAAGTACACCTAAATAGTATTTACTAAGAGTTAAATATAAATATATTTTGAATAAATAGATTAAAATATTGTGAAAAATATACTTTTATATAAGCATATTTATTAAAAGTTTAATTAAGTATATATTTATTACCAATTTATTCAAAGTATACTTTTGAGAAGTATGTTAAAGCTCAGGAGAATATAGCTTTAATATACTTGTAGTAAGCATGTTAGGAGTATGAATGTACTAATAGCATACTATGTGAATTTCTAGTATATTTTCAATGCCTTTAAAAGAACTTCTTTTGACATGGGTAGTTATTTTAACACACAACTACTTCACTTACCTCGTCATTCGAGGGAAGGCTGTGCGACCATTCCTTATTGCTGTTCATGGTGCTGAAAGACATGACCATGTTTAAGAAACATTGATTAGAATAACTCTCCCTATGTCTGTATTTAAGTGAATTGTGTTGATTAATAAACCTCTAACAAGTGCAACACATCAATCATTTTATTTGTCAGAGGGAAAGAGGGAATAAAAAAAAAATAGAATAATAATCAAACGAAATGAGGTTAGAACTGTTAAGTTTTTCATGGCCAATTACATATGTTTTGTCGGGGGCGTTTACTAAAAGAACAGTACATGTAGTCAAGTTTACTTTTAGTTATTACCTCTAGGTGTCACTACTACACCAGGAAACCACGAATGTCTGTGTCCATCCCCTTTGGAGGCTTTTGTTTCCTACTGAATACAGCCAAGCCGGTATTTGGAACAAGCATACCCGCCGATCGAATCATGCTGGGCGTTTTGCAAATATGAGATACTGGACATAAGGCCTAATTGTTTGTCACGGTAAAGGCTCCTGTGTGTATATGTGTTGTTGGATAATGATGGGGACCGGCACGAAAACTCGAACAACGGACTGCTCCTGGTTTGCTTTTCATTTGGCTCTACTGCTGCTTTTCGGAAAACAGGCTTTGGCTCAGACAAGGTACTCTATTCCAGAGGAGGTAGAAGAGGGAACTGTTGTTGGAAATGTTGCGAAGGATCTTGGCCTTGACATCACCTCTTTGAATGATCGACGGTTCCGTGTTGTCTCTGAAAGTAAGGACCCTATTTTTGAAGTAAACCAGATCAATGGGGCATTGTACGTTCAAAAGCATATTGACAGAGAGGAGCTCTGTCAGGGGAGCGGTGCTTGTCTAATAGAGCTAAAAATCCTTGTTGAAAACCCTTTGGAAATACACTATGTAATCGTAGAAATCACTGATGTAAATGATCATTCTCCTGCTTTTCCTGAGAGAGAACAGAAATTTGAAATAGCGGAACATACGTTACCAGGAAGGCGATTTCAACTGCACACTGCTCGTGATCCCGATGCTGGAATTAACTCAATACGTACATACACTTTGACGCCAAATGAGCATTTTGAAGTAAATATTCGTGAAAGCGATGCGGGTAAAATACCATTTTTAGTGCTGAAGAAATCGTTAGACAGAGAACAAAAGGACAAACACACGCTGCTGGTTACAGCAGTTGATGGAGGAAAACCTCAACGATCAGGCACACTAAATGTTTCTATTATTGTTCTGGACAGTAATGATAATCGTCCAATGTTTAGTCAGGAGGTTTATCAAATTACAATACAGGAAAATGTTCCCGTCGGTACTTCAATATTTAGAATGAATGCCACAGATCCCGATTTAGACTCTAACGGGGATATTGAATACAACCTTGGAAAAACCTTGAGGCGCAAAGTGTATGATATTTTTGAGTTGGACAAATTAACTGGAGAGATTAGAATAAAAGGTGCAGTGGACTATGAAGAAAACGACGTATACGAACTGGACGTTGAGGCATCAGATAAAGGGACACCTCCATTAACCGGTGAGTGTAGAGTCATTATAAAGATATTAGACGTTAATGATAATCCACCAGAAATAGAAGTCACATCGCTGTCAAATACAGTGTCTGAAGACTCAAAGCCTGGAACAGTTATTTCACTTATTAGTGTGAAGGACAAAGATTCCGGTGTCAATGGAAAAATTATTTCGCACATATCCAACGACGTACCTTTTGAACTAAAGCCCTCTTACAAGGAAAACACGTACTCAGTTGTCACAAAGCGATTTTTGGATCGAGAGGAGGTGTCACATTATGAAATAACAATAAAAGC
>NW_025742827.1:0-3375 GCF_021292245.1 Micropterus dolomieu | reverse complement strand
CATACTGGTCAAAGACAATGGGAACGTGTCGCTCTCAGCAACAGCTACTGTGGTGGTCAAACTTGTGGAGCCCAAAGAGGCTTTTGCAGCTTCTGACGTTAAAAGTTCAGCCAAAGATGAGGAGGGGACCGATGTGACTTTTTATCTGATGATAACTTTGGGCTCAGTTTCTGTACTTTTTCTCATCAGTATCATCGTGCTGATTGCAATGCAGTGCTCCAAAACCACAGACTATACTTCTAAATATCTGCAAGAGACTAATTATGACGGGACACTGTGCCACAGCATCCAGTACAGATCTGGAGAGAAACGGTACATGTTAGTTGGACCCAGAATGAGTATAGGATCTACTATAGTCCCGGGCAGCCACGCGAATACACTAGTGCTCCCTGACAGGAGGAGGGGATCTGGAGAGGTAAGACACTTAATTTATTTATTTTTTCTCTATAAAACATGGTTACAAGCATACAGCTATTTGTCATAGTTTCTATTATATAATATTGGCTCCTTTATCATAGAAAGTGGTCGTTTGTATAGAAACAGACATTTGGGTCAGTGTAGCAAAACGCTTGATGTAGCTTGATAGCTCTATATTAAAAACAGCTACTGTGTCCTAATCTGGTCTATTATTCATGTAGCCTCCATACACTCTCTTGATTACAAATACATAATACAGCTTATCATTTGTAAAGAGGACAGTCTTTGTTACCAATGTCTTTGGTGCTGAAATGAAAAGTTTACTCTTTTCCTGCCAAACAGAGTAATTATACTCCGTATTTGGGAATATGTGGGCATTGAGTTTTTGACAGCTAGGTCTCAAAATAATCCTACTTCTAACCAATAACTGACTGAAACGTTTGAAGATGTTTCAGTGTTTCTGTCGAGTTGCCTGAACAGTATACATACAGTTGATTTAGTTAGAGGGGAAGGCTGTGCTACGACTTGTGCTTGTTTTCTGTGATGCTGAAATACATGAACACCTTAAACAGCAATTCATTGTTTAAGGAACATATTGGACGCTTATATTTAAATGGTTATTTCATACGCCTGTTGGTGAGACTAGAGGAAGACTATAGAGTCATTTTTGTTTTTAAAAAAAACGATTATAAAGGAAAGTCTGGTTTCAGTAATCACCTCTGGGTGTCACTATTATAAAGGGAAACCAGACACGACTTTGTCCCTCCCCTCACCAACCTTTTGTTTCCCATCTGAGCAGAGCAAAGAAACACTTGAATCAACCACAACAGCCGATGAAATCACGTTGTGTGTTCTTTAAAGATGCGATACTCCACGGGATGGACATAAATAATTGTTTGTCGCAGTAAAAGGCTCCTGTGTGTATACGTGTTGTTGGATAATGATGGGGACCAGCACGAAAACGCGAGCAACGGACTGCTCCTGGTTTCTTTTGGCACTACTGCTGCTTTTCGGAAAACAGGCTTTGGCTCAGACAAGGTACTCTATTCCAGAGGAGGTAGAAGAGGGAACTGTTGTTGGAAATGTTGCGAAGGATCTTGGCCTCGACATCACTTCTTTGAATGATCGACGGTTCCGTGTCGTCTCTGAAAGTAAGGACCCTATTTTTGAAATCAACCAGATCAATGGGGCATTGTACGTTCAAAAGCATATTGACAGAGAGGAGCTCTGTCAGGGGAGCGGTGCTTGTCTAATAGAGCTAAAAATCCTTGTTGAAAACCCTTTGGAAATACACTATGTAATCGTAGAAATCACTGATGTAAATGATCATTCTCCTGCTTTTCCTGAGAGAGAACAGAGATTTGAAATAGGTGAACAAACATTACCAGGAAGGCGATTTCAACTGCACACTGCTCGTGATCCCGATGCTGGAATTAACTCTATTCGTACATACACTTTGACGTCAAATGAGCATTTTGAAGTAAATATTCGTGAAAGCGATGCGGGTAAAATACCATTTTTAGTGCTGAAGAAATCGTTAGACAGAGAACAAAAGGACAAACACACGCTGCTGGTTACAGCAGTTGATGGAGGAAAACCTCAACGATCAGGCACACTAAATGTTTCTATTATTGTTCTGGACAGTAATGATAACCGTCCAATGTTTAGTCAGGAGGTTTATCAAATTACAATACAGGAAAATGTTCCCATCGATACTTCAGTATTTCAAATGAATGCAACTGATTCCGATGAAAGCATCAACAGCGAAGTTGAATACAGCCTTGGAAAAACCTTGAGGCAGAAAGTGTATGATATTTTCGAGTTGGACAAATTAACTGGAGAGATTAGAATAAAAGGTGCAGTGGACTATGAAGAAAACGACGTATACGAACTGGACGTTGAGGCATCAGATAAAGGGACACCTCCATTAACCGGTGAGTGTAGAGTCATTATAAAGATATTAGACGTTAATGATAATCCACCAGAAATAGAAGTCACATCGCTGTCAAATACAGTGTCTGAAGACTCAAAGCCTGGAACAGTTATTTCACTTATTAGTGTGAAGGACAAAGATTCCGGTGTCAATGGAAAAATTATTTCGCACATATCCAACGACGTACCTTTTGAACTAAAGCCCTCTTACAAGGAAAACACGTACTCAGTTGTCACAAAGCGATTTTTGGATCGAGAGGAGGTGTCACATTATGAAATAACAATAAAAGCTACAGACTGTGGTGAACCTCCCTTATCTACCTTTAAAACTTTGAGCATCCAGATATCAGATGTAAATGACAACAGACCGCAATTCTCTCAAAATACCTTACAGTTTTATCTGATAGAAAATAACGTAGCTGGAGCGTCGATATTCTCCGTGAGCGCAACGGACAAAGACTTAAATGACAACGCAGTTATTTCATATCACATTGTGAGAGAAGGGAGCCAAAATGATATAATGTCTTTCCTCAACATAAACTCTGAAAACGGAGACATTTTGGCGCTAAAAAGTTTCGACTTTGAAACTCTGAAAACGTTCCAGTTCCAAGTTGTTGCCTCCGATTCTGGAACTCCGTCACTGAGCAGCAACGTCACAGTGAACGTGTTCATTCTGGATCAGAACGACAACGCTCCAGTCATCCTGTATCCAGTCAGCTCTAACGGTTCTGCTGAAGGTGTGGAGGAGATTCCCCGCAATGTGAACGCAGGACACTTGGTGACTAAAGTCAGAGCCTATGACGCTGATATAGGATATAACGGCTGGTTACTCTTTTCACTGCAGCAAGTCACTGACCACAGTCTCTTTGGTTTGGACCGCTATACAGGACAGATCAGAACACTTCGCTCCTTCACAGAGACAGACGAGGCTGAGCACAAACTGCTCATACTGGTCAAAGACAATGGGAACGTGTCGCTCTCAGCAACAGCTACTGTGGTGGTCAAACTTGTGGAGCCCAAAGAGGC
>NW_025742826.1:11234-12254 GCF_021292245.1 Micropterus dolomieu | reverse complement strand
TATAGAAGTGCTGACTAAGGGTAAAACATCTTTAAGCAACCTAGTCGGGATGGGGTCTAAGAGGCAGGTTGATGGTTTAGATGAAGAAATTATTGAAGTTAGTTGGTAAAGATTGAGGGAAGCAAAGCAGTCTAAACATGTATCTGGTTCTACAGCTGTTTCTAAGGTTCCTGAGTTTAGGGATAAGTTGGTGCCAGTTGAGGGCAGGGCTTGGTGAATTTTGTTTCTAATAGCTAGAATTTTATCATTAAAGAAGCTCATGAAGTCGTAACTACTGAGAGCTATGGGAATACTTGGCTCAATAGAGCTGTGACTCTCTGTCAGCCTGGCTACAGTGCTGAAAAGAAACCTGGGGTTGTTCCTATTTTCCTCTATTAATGACGAGTAGTACGCTGCTCTGGCATTACGGAGGGCCTTCCTATAAGTTTTAAGACTATCTTGCCTAATTAAACGAGAATTTTCCTGTTTGGTGGAATGCCAATTCCTCTCAAGTTTCCACGATATTTGCTATAATTTGCGAGTTTCAGTATTATACCATGGAGCTAACCGCCTTTGTTTTAGTATTTTCTTTTTTAGAGGGGCTACAGAGTCGAGTGTCATTCACAGCGAGCCTGCAGCACTATCAACAAGATGATCGATTTGGGAGGGACTGAAATTAGCATAGGAGTCCTCCGTTACTTTGTGACTTGATAATGTATTTAGAGCTGATGGAATTGCATCCTTAAATTTAGCTATAGCACTATCAGACAGACATCTTGTATAGACATTTTTGCCCAATGGCGTGTAGTTCAGCAATACAAACTCAAAAGTTATCAAACAGTGGTCGGACAAAGAGGGATTCTGTGGGAACACCACTAAATGTTCAATTTCAATACCATACACCAAAACAAGGTCGAGGGTGTGGTTAAAACAGTGAGTCGGTTCATGAACACTCTGAGAGAAGCCAATGGAATCTAACAAAGAGATAAACGCAGTACTAAAGCTGTCATTCTCAACATCCACATGAATATTAAAATCCCC
>NW_025742826.1:0-11214 GCF_021292245.1 Micropterus dolomieu | reverse complement strand
AACATCTTTAAGCAGCCTAGTCGGGATGGGGTCTAAGAGGCAGGTTGATGGTTTAGATGAAGAAATTATTGAAGTTAGTTGGTAAAGATTGAGGGAAGCAAAACAGTCTAAACATGTATCTGGTTCTACAGCTGTTTCTAAGGTTCCTGAGTTAAGAGATAAGTTGGTGCCAGTTGAGGGCAGGTCTTGGTGAATTTTGTCTCTAATAGTTAGAATTTTATCATTAAAGAAGCTCATGAAGTCGTAACTACTGAGAGCTATGGGAATACTTGGCTCAATAGAGCTGTGACTCTCTGTCAGCCTGTTCATGAACACTCTGAGAGAAGCCAATGGAATCTAACAGAGAGATAAACGCAGTACTGAAGCTGTCATTCTCAACGTCCACATGAATATTAAAATCCCCTACAATAATAACTTTGTCTAACTTTGTTTAAGGACTAAAGTAACTCTTAAAAGAGTGTGAGCAGAGCAGAAAGAAAAGGGTCAACCACCAGCCTCAGTTTAGCTGTAAATGTACAGTGAAAGTTACAGTGACTCATGAATAAAGACTGCAGCTCTGCAGCTTCTCAAGATCAAAATGGAGCTACCGTGTTTAAACAATGTAATTCTCTTATAGCATCCAGACCATCTCCTGGTCTTCCATGGCATCTCAGAAGGAAACCCCAAACCACTCTGTTTTTATTTTACTCTTTTTTTGCTGCTGCCATCTAAAGTTGAACTTTTGTCTACAGTATGTGCTGTGAACAGGTAGGCTATTTTATTTGTACCCGTAACTAGATTTGTTTTAATTGTTCCATGATATTTTCTAGTTATTAGAATCAGCTAATTGTAGCCAGGTTCAACTGGCAACGGGTCTGTGATCTCATCCCTTAACCTCCTGATGCTCCTGGATCTCCTTTACAAAGCAATACTTACTTTTGCAAATGATCATTAACTGTATAACTGGACTTTCTGCCCTTTTATTCCTTTACTCTGCCTTCAGCTGGTAGATAACCCAAATTAGTTTTCACATTTCAGGGATGCCTACTTTGACTAAGAAATAACTATTAGAGAAGCTCTCTCATCCCTGGTGTGTGAGAGAGCAGGAAACAGTTTGGCCTGAGCACTCTCAAGCTTAACATGTAACGTACATGCAAATGGGCACAGATTTGGTTCTGTTCGTGCTGATAAACTGTAATGCATGAGGCAATAAAAGCCTTTATGATCTGACCGTAAAGTTCTCCTGCTGGAAGTGTTGCTGATGGCAGCTTTGAGTGGTTGACAGTGGCAAGGCTGAGTTCAAGATTTCTTTCCATGGTTGCCCTTTATGTCCCTGTGCAAACACAGCATGTTACTGTAAGCCATGGCCTACTGCTGTGTAAGACACGTGTTTGCTGACAACATATTCACAAGCCTGTCATTGAGAAGCAAAGTTGTAATTTCATTGGATCACAAAGCATAGAGAGTGCCACAAAGGTGGTGTGGTTCAGCACACATGAAATAAGCCCAAATGGTGCATTCAATGCCATTTAAAAGTCTCGTTAATATGGGTTCACTTCGGTTTCACAATGATTTTGGCCGCACCTAGGAGGTATTATAAGGCATTATGTTGGTAACGTAGTTAGTCATTCAGTTCCAAAATATTCAAAAAAGATTATGATGCATGTGCAACGAGAAGCTGGTTGGTGGTTGTAGTTTCTTGGGTTCTGGTGTGATGTTCCAGTCTGCTTTTCATCTCAATTCCTCTACTGCACGCCAGAAATCCTGCGTGCTCATCCCAAGAGTCAATTTGATGGCAAGATGGTTAAAGCTAATTGAGAATTATGTTTATCCACTAATAACTTAATTCTTCCCATTTTCTCTCAGGAGATCAATTCACAAACTGGGCTTGACCAAGGGAAAAATGAATCTCATTCACAGGATGCAAATATCGTTAGGTGATACTCAAGCACTACAGATATCTGATAGTTTAATTCATGCAAACCAGGTTGAGTGAAAGCCATGTTGTAATTATCATACCTGGTTACTTCCTCATATGCTATAAAGTGTTTGGTAGCAGCTAGGCGCTCTGCCTTGCCTAGAAAACTCACAAAAATGTTTTCCTGAAATGTGCAAAGTTTTTGAGTCAGATCAAAAAAGCCTCTTGGACGATGCCCTAAACCCATGATGTGTGGTGATGATGCAGTGGTTAGC
This sequence comes from Micropterus dolomieu, assembly GCF_021292245.1. NCBI lineage: Eukaryota > Metazoa > Chordata > Actinopteri > Centrarchiformes > Centrarchidae > Micropterus > Micropterus dolomieu. The sequence goes on along the minus strand of NW_025742826.1, from coordinate 9,042 downwards.
ACTGTTGCCTCACAGCAAGAAGCTTGTGGGTTCAATCTTTGGTCATCCCATGACTTTGTGTCGAGTTTGCATATTTTACCCCGTGTCTGGGTGGGTTCTCTCCGGGTGCTCCGGATTCCTCCGGCTAATTGGTGACTCTAAAATGTCCTTAGGTGTGAATGTGAGTGGTTGTTTGTATATGTGTGGCCCCATGATGGACTGCCGACCTGTCCAGGTCATACCCGATGTCAGCTGGGATTGGCTCCAACTGGACATTTGGGTAAAAGAGTGTGGCTTTCCAGTAACAGGCAGCTTCAGTCTTAGACAATGAGTTAACAAAAAATTAAGAAAATGAAAAGAGAAAGCCTTTAGAACAGACTGGACAGCATGTACAGATTGTTTAAAGGAACTACTTGTCAGGGACAAGGAAAAAGGCAGGGAAAGCGTCTCTAAACATTTCTGCATCTCAGTGTGTCAAACCAGGTCCTGATCTGGACCCGGTCCACCCGCCTCCCAGAAGACAGCACCAGCCTGCATCAGTATCACTGCTACTACCAGCAACACAACAGCTGTCAGCGCAAAAGCTACAGCTAGAAAACAGGAAGCCAATGCCTTTCTGAGGATCTACCCTCAACTCAACACCCTGGGTCAGGCCAAACGTTTCCTTGGATCCAAAATGGAGGTGAAGGATTTGCCTCACTGCTACAGAGAACGAAAGCAGATTTTTCCTGAGAATAGACTTTGTACAATATCAGCCTGGAAACAGCAGGACAATGACACTGTAGCGGGATATCTAAACCAGATTTACAGAAATCCACAGCACACACAGACTCACAAGAACTAGGAGCAATGGGAGAAACAAACCCCCCGAGAAGCCCACCTGAGAGACTGTGTCATCAAGGTGAAACACAACTGGGTGAGACTGTTGAAAAACTGAAGCTGTTTCACGCAGAGAAAACAAAACAAACAGGAAAATAGCTACAGACAGGCTGCAAACAGCTGATGGTGTACGAGGACCAGCATGGAGGAAGAGGAAGAGCCACGGGACGTAGTTGTAGAGGCAGAGGAAGAGGACGTGGCATATCTGATGCTTGTTGAATGAAAATGATGAAACGGCTGATTGATTGGAGGGGGGGAGACCGAGGCCAGAGAAGGAACAGACTGGTTTGGACACAAGAGTTAAGAGGACAAAACATCCTCCACATGAATCAGGTGAGAGCACACATGCTGACGCTGAAGCAGGCGCATAGAAACACAATAACTGTGGCAGGGAAAGATGTTAGATTTCTAGTTGACTCAGAGAAGTCAAGAATTTCAAACTGCTCTAAAAGATCTTTAGTGAGTTCCACTCCTGAGAGAATTGTTGTGAGTTTCTGATGCAGCATCACTGTCTGTTAAACTGAGTCAAAGGGAGTTGATATCAGTGGAGGATGCCATGAGCAGCAGTAACCTTTGCCATCCATTCCTTAATCAAAGACGTCAAAACTACATGCACACAGACAGAACCAGTGTCTCCACAAGAACTAGCTGCACATCACATGTACATGTTAGTGCTGATATAATCCTTAAGAACAAATGGTTCAGGGACATGAAGATAAAAACACACTAAAGCTGAACTGATTGTGTTGGAGCAATAAAAGATGTGCTGTTTCAGTTATTGTGAATGATCCACACTCTAAAACTCATCATCTCAATGCTGAATAACTAACGCTTTCAGACAGCGTGACAAAGCATAAGGATTTTACATCTGTATGAAACGCCCCACTTTTGCTACTTTGCATCAATACAAGGGAGGCTCACGGGCGATGTGCTAACAGGTAGGGTTAGCCGGTCGACATGCATAAAGTCAGTGACTTAGGTTTAGGTACAAACATTTCTGATAGTTATGGTATATAGGGTAAGGGCTTCAGGGGGTTGTCAACACCTTTATCACGAACGTAGCTAGCTAGCTAGCTAGGTAACTAGCACTTCCGGTCTGTACAAGACGCCCAAGAGCATCTCATAAAAACGCTTCCGGAAGCAAGTTTTTTCACTTTTTCTGAAAGCGTTGGTATTGGACGGCCTGAGATGAGAGATGTCCATGTGCCTCTGGTTAGCTAAAGCTAAACATGACAGGTGGGAGGATTTAGGACACTGGATGAAAAACATGCTGTGAAGCCGGTGGGTGGGAAAAGACATCAGGTCCAAGAGTTGACTTTCATAGTCAACTACAGGTATATTGTAAAAGTGATTGCAGTAAGAACTGTTCCAGAAACAGATTTTCTGATGTCAAATTTGATAACAGATGAAAAAAGTCATGACAAACAATCTTTGTGAAAGACGTCTTTAGATTTAACTCCTTCCTGATGATGGCCATGAAGCTAGCAGATCTAAACTGCAGTCTGTTTCTCAATGATATTGTTTTGGGTCATGTGATCACTGCAAAAGGGAAAAAGAAAAAGCCCTCTCACCCCAAAGTAAACTGAAGCAATTCAGACCATCCTAAAATGAGAGACAAAGAAACAGGTACATTTACTTTTTATGGATGACAGTGCTCACATTAAGGCACCATGGGCAGAAACCACAAAAGGAGGAAAGCCTGAGATTTTTTTTGTTGATATAAAGGTGGCTCTTCAATCTCTACTGACCTTTCGTCTACCAGACTGTAACAAAACTTTCACTTGACCGTCGCAGAGAAGGGGGGTTACGAGACCTATTTTTCATCCAAACTGGACTCTGTTGCAGCCAAACTGCCTGAGAGCTGTGGCAGCTGCTGAAAAAGCAATCATTGCATCACATTGTGGGTTACTCAGACTTGACATTGTTGGTCCTGCATGCAGTGTCAATGATTTTTCTTGGACAAAAAACATCTCATTTTTCCACAGCCAGGTGTCTGAGGTTCAACACCGTGCTGCTTGACATGCCTAACATCACTGTTAAGAGATGCACTGTACTAAATCCTGCTACTCTCCTCCCAACTCTAGATGAAGGACAGCCGCATGATTATGTTGCAGTGATTGCCGAAGCCTGCTCCCCAAGAGCAGACTTACAGGAGACTGCTCTAACAAACCCAGACATGGAGTTGTTTGTGGACGGCTCAGTATCACGTGATCCAGCAACTGGTAAAAATAGCGCAGATTTTGCAGTAACAACTTTGCATGAGACAATTTTGGCAAAACCGCTCCCTTCAAACTATTGAAGGGAGCGGTTTCTGACATCCACAGGCAAACTGGTTTGTTGAACTTCTTGGCGCTGTGCTGTTGCCTAAAATGATTGCTGTGTGTAAATGTGACGCTCACACTAACAAACCTAGATCCTATCTCACAGGGGAATGCCAGAGCCACCTTGCAGCAAAGGCTGCAGCAAAACAAACACTAACCACCCAATGCACTGTTTTAACTGACCAGCCAATGACCTCTACAGCTGACTTGCAGGAATTGCAGGCGAGAGTGAGTCCAGAGGAGAGAGCTGTTTGGAAAAGAGCAGGCTGCACCATTTCTGACAAAGTGTGGTATGGGCCTGATGGGAAGTAAGTATCCGTTTCCTTAGTATGATAAGTTGACACACGGTAAAGACCATATATCACGAGGGGAGTATGACAGGAACTGAACAGATACTGGTTTACAACTTCTCCCAGAAACTTTGTCAAAGTTGCATGATTTGTGCAAATAACAATGTGGGGCGGCCGATTCAGATCCCACAGGTGGCACACCCACCCCCAAACAAACTATTTGAGCACCTGCAAATGGACTTCACTGAACTGACACTGTCACAGGGGAAGAAATATTGTCTTGTCATGGTAGATATGTTCTCTAAATGGGTAGAGGCATTTCCAACATCTAAACAGGATGCAGCAGCAGTTGCAAAAGCTTTGATAAGCCAGATCATTCCTCGCTGGGAATCCCAGTTAAGATCTCCAGTGATAACGGCGCATCTTTCATTAGCGCTGCACTGAAAAGTGTAGGGGAGGATATGGGGATTAATCTGAGGTAACAAGTTTATAATCCATCTAGCAGAGGTGCAGTTGAAGAGGCACATTGAAAAACAAGCTTGTTAAATGTTGTGAAGAAGCAGGTTTAACATGGACGAATGCTTTGCAGATCGTTTTAATGCACATGAGAAGCCAGATGAGGGGCAGAGGGGGTCTCAGTCCTTTTGAAGTCCTATTTGGCAGACCACTGAACACAGGGATTGGGCCGGTAAAAAGACAACTCCCTGATACTAGCCAATGTGAGGATGAAATGTTGAGATATTGTGCTAATTTGTTCTGAAAATCCACTCACAGGTCAAACACGCAATCCCAAAGGCCACAGAGAAGAAACTGCATGATTTGGAGCCAGAGGACTGGATCAAAGTGAAACCCAGACCATTAAATGTTTCAGAGACACTAGGAGTTATGTTAGCCTTAAATCGGGGGGTTTCCAGTGTTGGCTGGGAAATTAAAGAACTTGAACTGAGTAACATCAGCATGGTCAACTTCGGGGGCTCCACGACCCGATTTTGAAACACGTATTAGATAACGGAGCAGACAATGAATCCAACTGCCTGGGCTGGCTTGGTGTGTTTCACAAAACAGTGTTTCACACCGAGAGATCGTTTTCTGGGAACATCACCATGCAAACAGACTGTTACAGCAAGCAACCTGTGGCACCATATGGGATAACGGAGCTACGAAGGACTGCAGGTGGGTGCAGCCATTCATCGCACCACTGAACCTGACCGACACCACAAGCTTGCAACCTGGCTCTTGCGATTCCTCCTTCTGATGATTATGGAGCGCTGAGACAACAACACGTGTGGGTATGTTGGCAACATGTGTATCAATCCTTGAGACCTGGATAGTGTGGGACGTGTTATCTTGCTCACCTGATGAACTCTGTCACCATCCTGCCCGCTTTGAGTCGTTACCACACTCACTACGCCCACTACTACCTCACAGAGCCAGATGCTCAAACACCAGAGTTCCACAAGTTGAATGCACATAGAGAGATAGATGGACTGGCTATTGAACTGGAAAATCTGACAGCCCTAGTGGGAGTTGGTTTTTCCACCCTCACACCCACAGTACAGGGCCTCAGAAATGTGGCTCTGCAAAACAGACTGGCACTGGACCTAATGCTGGCGACTCAAGCCGGAGTTTGCCACATTATTGAAACGGACCAGTGTCTGAATTATTTATTTCTTAATTATTTTCTGGTTTTAGAATCTGTAGTCTTTGCAAATGACGTGTCCAGGGGGTCATGACATGAAGTGTTTTACAACATGTACAACATTCAAAGACACCATGTTCCCGTGGTGAGGTAGTGCTCTGACCCTGAGATTAGGTTAAAAGCTGCATGTGCTGAGACACTGCAGCTCACTCAGATGATACTTTGATGCGTCCCAGTGAGTTCCTTCTGCAGAAGACCTGAATAAAATTCACAGAAAGACATGTGTTTGCCTGAGCTATTTATCTGAAAACCTCGGATTGCCAGCACAGACCTCTGACATGTATAGCAATTGTAAGTCGCTTTGGATAAAAGCGTCAGCTAAATGAATAAATGTAAATATAACGCTAACTGCTAGGCAGAGTTTAGCTGCAACGTAAACTGCTAAGTAGGACGAGCCTCTGTCCACAGACAGGAGAGACGGCATTTCATCATACAGTCAAATTAAAAACAAGTTAAAACAGACACCCGAACACAATGTGTGAAAATGTAAAACAGTGACATTTGATTTTAAAGGCTTCAGTGTGACCTGATGCTAACAAGCTGATGCTAACAACCACCTGCTAACAACCACCTCCTGCCTGTCAATGAGATCAAACTGAGTTAAAACCATTGAGATGCTTCTTCTGCTTCAAGCTTCTGTCCTGATTTTCTAAGTTGCTAAAATAAATAAAAATTCAATTTCATTGTGTTGAGCATTGTGTACATGCTCTAAAAAGAGTTAAAGTTAAAATTTATAATCATCTGATCTAGCTTACTGTTGAATCTGCATGTTACAACCAAGCAACAGTAGGAGACAGAAAACCAGAGAGAATCATTGTAGATTAAGTAACCTACTGTGAGGAGAACAGACTCAACTGTGATGATCTGAAGTAACAAAAGTGAAAACACATATGATGGTGTTGATAGTCATCTGCTGCTCAAACCCCAGGTGGCAGCAGAGATCAGTCTGTCAGACTCACCCAGAAAGAGCGCCACGCACACACTGACATGTGATGTCATTTCTATAATGTGTGACTAAAACAATTCTGTTGTACTGCACTGGACCAATATGTACTCTTTGATGGACTAAGAACAAGTACAGTAAGAGAGGTAGATCAGGAACTCCTTCAGCCACAGACTCCACCTTGATGGCTCATTTGTATCCACAAGGACACAGCAGCAAATGACTATCAAAGACTCTATTCTTGATCATATTTCTGAATGCATCAGATTGTACATAATTGCTATTTTCATGGAAATGAATCCAATGAACAAATAAATGAATTAAAACAAACCGTTGTCTTTTGGTGGATTTATTAAAAGAGGAAAAACAGAAGTAGATGAAACAAAAATCAGCTGGACTAGAGGTCTACCATCTAGGGCGGTATCCAGCGTCCCCCAAGGTGTCAGGACAGGTCATGTAATTGTCTTTTGGTCAACAACCTAAGTGGGGAGGCAGGTCATATCTCAGGTCTCGGTGGCCCCAGAGTACAGGCAGACTGTGGAGAGCCCTTTCAGTCAGTGAGGCTCCGTCACTTTCAAGTCTGTGAAGTGCACTGTTTTTCACCATGAATCATGGGAGAGAGACTTACTTCTTTTAATTCTTTTTCCATTTTCATTTATAATTCAAAATGATCATTGCCTCTTTATGGTGACTGGTTTTGGTTCATCTCAGCGTGATTCTCACGAAAGCCTGCAGAACGCAGCTGCCCAGCCATGTACTGAGCTGATCCTAAATTAAGGCTCGTATTTTTTTATTTCCATGCATTGAACCGGCTACCTCCCGGTCACAATCTCCCTTCTCTAACATTTGAGACCAAGGATTACCAGGAAGTTCCAGGAGTATTAGTACTGTAGTACTGTCAACAGACAGTGTTGGTTCTGTAGTGCTGTGTTTAACAGACTCTTCACTGAAAGCTCTCAGAGTTCGTGACCTAGAGGCATTGAGGTTCACGTCGGTGTCATACTGGACCCTGATGGCTCCAAGTCCTGCAGGTAGCTCCTTGGAGAGTTCAAACACCGTTTTGCTACGTTTTCGGATTTAACAACGTTTCCTTGAAATGGTGTGCATCGCTGCGCAATGGGCCTCGAGGTATGTTTCCTCCTGTCTGTTAGGAGTGTCAGAGATTTTACCCAATCAGCAGCAACAAGCATGGAAACACAGCTGTAATAAAAACGCAGGATGATGCAGTGCGCTTAGGTAAACAACAGGTTGTTCAAGGCACCACCATTTTCGTGAAATCAACGTTTTGCGAGAGAAACGTTCTCTCTTCAGCAGACAAACATGAAAACAAACTCGTCCTCCACTTCCTGCTCTGAGACCTGGATCACACAGAACACACTGCCCCCCCTGCTGCTGTCAGATGTGCATAATATTTATGTGTATGTAGGACTGCCGTCCTCTTTTTTCTCAGCTGTCGCTTCATTGAATACATGTATTCAGCGTCTCCACCCTGTGAGAGTCATCAATCCCCAGCAGCCTCGGCCACTTCCACAAGTTAAATAAACGCCCTCACACTTCAGATGTCGGCTCTTCACTCCGTCTTCATGGAGACTTCAGCATCCAGTGAGAAGAATGTCTTCTTTCTCTGCTCTCCCTCAGACGTGTCTCGTCCTCACTTTCTTTTTAAGACACTAGAATATGTTTTTACCTCAGCACTCACAGAGGTGCACCTCCTGTGCCGATCAGGTTTCAAAGAAGGCCACCTCCTTGTGGAGACAGATGAGCTCCATACTCCTAGACCCATCAGCTGAACACCCTGAACCTCCTCCTCCTCTCCAACGTTGAAGGACCGGGTGTCGCTCTGTTTGCATCCTACCTGAGGGGTGGCTCCTGCCAGGTGACATGAAAGGGTCGGTGTCTGAACCTCCTCCTCCGCCTCCACACAAGGACTCCTGGTGCCGATGATACCCAGCTCCTCCCATCGCTCCCCTATCGGACACTCGGGTGGACCTGCTGCTGGCACCATCTAAAGCTCAACCAGGATGAGACTGAGCGTATATTCCTCCAGTGTAAAGGGTCCCCTCACTGAGACCTGCCCATCACCATGACAACACTATGGTGGTGCAAACAGACAGCGAGAAGCGTGGGAGTGACGCTCTTTCACAGAATTAATATAATCTAAAAAAAATTTTAAAAGATGTTCAACATTTTTAGCAAAGAAAAAGTTTTAGTAGAAGTAGCAGAATGCTACTTTAGGCCCCGATAAGACGTAGCTAAGAAGATAATAATAATATTATAATAATCTTTATTTGTAGAGCACTTTTCAAAAACAAGTTACAAAGTGCTTTAACAAGTGTAAAGACAATAATACCCAAGAGACAATAATATAAAAAAAAATACAAGATAAAAGCATGAAAACATTGAAAAGACTAAAATACACGTTTAAGGTAAATATAAAATGAGTAAAATAAAAGGGATATAATAAAGTCAAATAAGATCGGGAAAAGCTCTCCTATAAAAGTATGTTTTAAGAAGGGACTTAAAAGAGTTCACTGACTCAGCCGACCTGATTTCCTCGGGCAGGCTGTTCCAGAGCCTCGGGGCCCTGACAGCAAACGCTCTGTCCCCTTTAGTTTTCAGTCGAGACTCTGGAACAGACAACAGACCTCTGCCCGAGGATCTCAAGGTACGTGCTGGTGCGTATGGGACTAAAAGGTCAGAAATATAACAAGGCGAGAGGCCATGAAGAGCTTTAAAAGTGATCAATAGAATTTTAAAGTCAATTCTAAAACATACTGGGAGCCAGTGTAATGAAGCTAAAATAGGAGTAATGTGGTCATATTTCTTTGTTCTGGTTAAAAGCCTGGCAGCTGAGTTCTGGACAGTCTGGAGTCGATCAATAGATTTTTGGGTTAAACAGGTGAAAAGGCTGTTGCAATAATCCAGGCGTGA
>NW_025742825.1:0-2606 GCF_021292245.1 Micropterus dolomieu | reverse complement strand
CACATTTTCCTCACTCTCTCCTTTCCTAGTGTGACAATTAGGATCAATTAGTGAATGTTTTTAATATGGTATCAGCATCATATTAAAGGCCTGTCAGTTTGCCAGCCTGTCCACAGCTTCTCCAGATAAAGGGCTAAAATATGAAGCCTGTTCAGAACACATAAGGATCTCCAAAACCAGCTCGGTGGTGTCGACCATTTCAAACAGGATGTTGCACTGAGAGCGAATGGTTAAGAGCTGCTACCACCAGTTTACCACAGTGAAAGCAGAGGCTTCAGCAAACACTCCCTCACTCCCACAATGGGGCAGTCACGTCCTTTCTAGACTCTTCCAAGGGCTGATTTAGGTGCTTTGATCTCTGGAGCTGCCGCATTACTGACAGTGAAAGCAGAGATGTTTGTGTTAATTATGGTTGGACATCTCCCCCTCTAACAAATGAAGGCAGTCTGTGCAAACATGGAGCTTATTCTGTCTCCAAACACTGGTGTGAAACTGGTCATGACTCAGGCTTTGGAGTGAAACATTAAGGTGTTTGTCCATCCTTGTCTGGATGTGAAAGTGCAGTGGGACTCTGGCCGACGTTACATACCAGCTTATTATTACAAGGCATCAAACTTACAGTCCATAATTTATTGTCAGATGTATTTAAACTTTTTCTTTAGTGAGTCTTCTGGAATAAAGAATCGAGTCAAGATGTCTAAGAATTTTATTCTTTACAAAGGCTCAAACAAACATACAGAGGTGCAACCAGTAAAGTATTTCCTTTCCCTCAGTTCTGGTTTATATAGCATAGAGCATATCTGCCCTAAATGGTAGGTTTCGTCTCTTTTATTCAATTTAGCAGGAAACATATTTCAACCCATTTATCAAATTGTCCCATAGATGTTTTATCTTTCTCAGTCGTAAATTTTATAACTAGCAGAAGGATTTTAAGAGCTGTTTCCCACTCAGTTCTCACTTTACTCCAACATATCCCTTATTTGTTTCTCTACGTACCTGTACCTTCATCTCTGGAAATGACACTTATGCTGCCGTTCAGTGGTGGACAGTAATTACGTACATTTACTCAAGTACTGTACTTATGTACAAATGCGTATATTCTGTTCATGCCACTTTTTGTGTCTCCACCAAACTCAGACTGAGAGATTGTTCTTTTTTCTTCACTACAACAGCTTTTGTTACTTTACAAAGTAAGCATTGTACTACATATGAAGAGTTTATAAAATATAATGTTTTGTAATTAATTTAATTACCCAACAGTTTATTCAAGCACAGCTGAAACAATTAGTTGGTTGAAAAAAATGTTTTTATTGGCAGCTGTTTTGATCATTTGTCATTTTTCATGTCAAAACATTTCATCGTTCCAGCTTCACAAATTAATTATTTAAAAAATTTTGATGTAGTGTTAATAATATTGAGGTTTGGATTGACATGAACAATTTTAGGCCAATCTCTCCCTGTTCTTTCAAAAATCTTGAAATCATTAGTTGCTATCCAATCATATTTGGACTCTACTGTGGACCATCCATCACTTGTTAATACCCTGCTGAGAGCAGGCATTGGATGCAAAGCGGCTAAATGGTTCCACAGTTACCTGACCAATCATTCAATAACCATGGCAACGACATGTCAGATCCAGTCCTTGTTAGGAAAAGTGTTCCACAAGGCTCAGTTTTCGGACCCCTGCTTTTCCTAGTTTACATTAATAATATTTGTGATGTTTAAATTCTGTAAGGATCATCTGTATGCAGATGACACAGTTCTGTACTCCTGTGCCCCCACAGCAGAGTTTGCCTTTTCATATGTGCAGGCAGATTTTTATACCCTGCAATATGCTCTGTCAGATTTGAAGTTGCTTTTAAATTCCCACAAAACTAAAGTTATGATTTTAGCCACTGGGCGAACAAAGGTACCACCCCTCTCCGTCACAACCCTGTATGGAGTCTGTATCCAGTCTGTTGATGATTACAAATATCTGGGAATCTGGTTTTACAAAAAACCTTTTCTGTATAGGTGAAAGTCCTGCTTTTCCATGGCTTCAGAAAAACACTTGTTGCTGGCCTTTTTCTGCCACAGATTGATTATAGGGACACTACCTACAGGTTTGCCTCTCTTCCCACCTTGTCCAAAGTTGACCCCCTTTATCACTCAGCTCTCAGATATGTCACTAACTCTAGTTTCAGGATACATCATTGTATACTGTGCAGACTGGAAGGATGGTCATCCCTTCACTTGCAAAGATATGTTAGGTAGACTGCCAAATTATTTAAACAGGACATTTTTAACTTTACAAAGCAGTCATAATCTCAGGTCACATAATGGGCTACAGTTTAAAGTGCCTGCTATCAGAACCAGGGCAGGTACTCAAAGTATAAAAGGGGCACATGGAACAAGGATTTAAATAGGGCTGTTCTCAAAATATTGATACAGAAATATATCGTTATGTATTCCTTGCTGATATGCGTATACTGATGCTTCTGTATTGATACATCAGCGAATGGTATGACACAGTTTTGAAAAAGAAACACAGGGAATACCCAGCTCTTGCTTTAAACACTGTGGGCTGTTGATGGTGTTGCTGGGGATGTTGCTGCTGATACTACTGG
>NW_025742824.1:2604-6563 GCF_021292245.1 Micropterus dolomieu | reverse complement strand
TTCTGTCACTGTGGCCCAACAGATTTCTCACCTCTAATGTCTCTATGGGTTCATTTGGTTCAGTGGTGGAGCTCAGAGTTTTCTTCTTTCTAAATTGATTCCAAAAACAAATAAATAAAAAGTCAATAACTCCAAAACTATGAAAGTCAGTATTGAAAGATCAGTGATGGAACTGATTCATTCTTATAGTTTCACCTCATCCACAGACAAACCAGAAGCAGAGGAATCAGCATCACAACCACCAGAGTCAACCTGATGATATTTATCATCATTGTTGTTTTCCCTAGAAATGGATATGGACAGTTTTTAGATAAACTGTTCTGGACCTTATTAGGAAGTAGTAGGGTTTAATTCATGAATCAGTTTGCCAGATGATTATCTTCTGTTAATCAGCCAATTAGTGTCATGGAGAAATGTACCTGCCACAACAATCAGATGTAAGGTGGAGTTATGACGTCCTCTTCTGTTCTGGGCTTCACAGTAATAATTCCCACTGTGTTCAGCTCTGAAGTCAGTGATGGTGAAGTTCTGTCCTGATGCTTTTGGTGAGTCTTCATTCTCCTTGTACCAGGTATAATTAGCTGCTGGGTTAGCATCACTGCTGCAGGTCAGAGTCACTGAACTGCCCTCCACTATCTCAGCAGAGGGACTCACTGACACAGAGGGAAGCTTTGGAGCATCTGGAGAAGAGATGAACATGAATTACTTAAAGATTAGAATATGTAATCAGAGACCAGGTGCGATTCTAGCTCCTAATGAGAATGTGACATGCAGCCCATCAATCTTGACTTCACAATATGTCTGTCTGTCTCTCTCTCTCTGTGATGACTCCACCCTGCTCTCTCTCCTTCTCTCTCTATCCTCCTCTCTCTCTCTGTACTGTCACCCAAAAGGCAACCAAGCAGAGTAGTTATAAAAAAAAATAATAGGTAGGAAGATGGGAAAGAATCCACATCAATTTCTAACATTATTCTCATTGAATATTGCAGTGGACAGGTAACATCAGTCTGACCTTACTCTCTCAACACAACCAAAATAATGTGTATGTCCATCTAAAAGCAGACATTTCTTTAGACTTTCTGAGCCTTAAAGTGACTTTACTCTACTCTACTCTACTTTGCTGTAACTCTATGACCCAACAGACAACATTAGTGCTGACTTTACACACATTTAAGACCCCAGACAAGTTTGCAAAAACCTAACAGTGCTTATTCTGTAATTCAGGAGGTCCCAGAACACAGAGAGGCTGCTTATTCCTGATTAACACTGTCAGGAATAAATCTTCAGAAACTCGTAACTCCATTTTAACATTTAACAAGACTAACAATATCCATTCTGTCTCAGTCAAAAACTGTACAATAAACTCCAGCTGAAAGCTACTGATCATGACATCATCAATAGAAGTAACAGAGCATCTCAGTAACAGAAACATTATAACAACTAAAACATTAAATGAGGCAACAACAAATATTATACTTTAAATATTCCTGAATCACAAAAAAATCATGTAATAGGAAATAATTTGTTATGTCACAACATGGATATTGCTCGTCTACTGCTAGTATTTTTTTCCTTTCTCTAAATAATGATGCTGCGTCCACATTAAGATCTAGAAGACTCCAATACGTCTGAAATTGTAATTTGTATTGTAATTTCAGTGCATGTGTGCTGTTTTCCTGACACAGTGGAGTAAACTCACACACTGAAGGAGAGCAGAAATCCTCATGTCCTTTTACAGCACAGGAGATGATGTCTCCAGGATAAAACTGATCTTTATAAGAAGATGTCTCCACCCTTTCCATTTTCTGTCCATTCTTGAACCAGATGTAGGAAGAACGATCAGGAAGACGACAGCTGCTGTGACAAAGCAGCTCTGCCTCAGTATAATTCTTGTAGACTGTTGATCTGATCACCTGAACCTGGAGATCTAAATCTGTGGAGAAAAAACAGAAATATTTGTCTTTATGTGGTGCTGAATCACAACATACACAGAGATGTAAACAATAGAACATTATAACAATCATGTAATCAATTAATCACACAAACATTATTTCCCATTAGAATCACTATTCAGCACATTCACTTGTCATCAGATAGTTTAAATGTGCTGTTACAGTTTGTGTTCATCAGTACCTGTGACAGTCAGAGTTGTACCAGGTAAACTACTCCTCCATTCAAAGGTATATGCTGTGAATTTGAAGTGATACTCAGCTGAGTCGCTCTCTCTCAGGTCAGTGATTCTCAGAGTGGAGCGTCCTCTCTCTGTTTCAAGGACCTGAACACGACCTGCATACTGGGAGTCTTCACTAAGGTCCTCAGGCTGTGAGGGATTCTGCCACTGAAGACTACGTTCAGGACTGAACCAGAATTTAGATCTGATAGTTTCATAACTGTTGTAAGTACAAGAAATGTCCACTGATGAGCCTTTGAAGGCACAGATGCTTCTGTCAGTGTAAGTCACTCTGTTGCATGAATGACCGTGGCCACCTGAAAAATATAATAATATTTTTTATTATTATTACAAAAACTATAGTCTTTACTGCAGTAATTCATAGCTAGTTGTATTGCTGTGGATGGGGTTGCTCATCATAAAAGATACATGAAGTCATGGTCAGTGTTGGGCAGTAACGCGTTACTCTAATATTGTTGCTTTTCCCAGTAACTAGTAGTGTAACGGATTACGATTTCCAGTTACTAATCCAAGTAACGCTGCGTTACTGTGTTCCTGAACGCATCGACGTGTTCAAGTCAGCTGTTCAGCCAAGAAGCTGAAGATAGAATGAAGAAAAGGGAGAGAGGCGTTGTTCCTACAGCAGTAAGTACTCCCATTATTGTATCACAGAATAAGATGCAAAGAACATTGTCGTGTGTTGTAAACTTTGTGCGACCAGCAAAACAATTCTACATCTAATCTATTGAAGCATCAGCTGAACAGCACAGCAACGAGAAACTTAGCCTATAGAAATAAACTCTGGTCGCTACTGCCAGTTATCACTTAATAATGCTCTAATAAAAGTGTGTGCAGAAAAACAGTAGTTCAAAAGTCAAGAGTGAAAGATATATAGTAACATAACTAGTTACCCAGTAATAAGTAAAGTAACTAGTACATTTACAATTTCAGCCCAACACTGGTCATGGTACAGAACATTAGTCACATTAGTAGAAGTTTGTGGAGTGAACTCACACACTGATGGAGAAGGAAATTCCTCATGTCCTTTAAGGGCACATGAATAGCTGTCTGCAGTATAAAAGTAGTCTGAATAAGATGATTCTTCCTTAATTTTCTGTCCATTCTTGTACCAGATGTAGGAGGTTTGATCAGGTAGACGACAGCTGCTGAGACACTTCAGCTGTGACCATGTACAAATGTAAGTCTTGCATGATTGTGAGCTGCTCACCTGCACCTGGAAACCTGTATTTGTAAAGATATAAAACAATTATAATAACTGAACTGTCAATTTCCACGTATGATAATTGGCACACTGAGATTAACAGTAGATTAACAGCCAACTTACACAAATGTTACCTGTGACAGACAAAGTGACTCCAGGTGAACCAGTAAATCTTCCACCTGGTTGGTTTGTTATGAACCTGAACTTGTACTGAGCTGAGTCGCTCTCTCTCAGGTCTGTGATTCTCAGAGTGCAGATGTTGTTAGAACAACTGTACTGCAAACGACCTGCGTACTCTGAGTCTGTTCTCAGATCCACAGGTACATATCCATTCATCTGAGTAAACCAGAATGTTTCCTCAACTGTAGTATCACGGCCATTTATTCTGGATGGGTATGTGTAGGTGCAGTTTATTTCCACTGTTGATCCTTTTAAGGCACAGATCTGAGTAGAGGTGTAAGTCACTCCCCAGCCATTCTGAGCCTGTATCACTGTAACACAGAGCACATCAGAAACTACAGTCAGACTCAACAACATCAGGAGACAGACTTGAATGTGTGGAGGTGG
>NW_025742824.1:1538-2584 GCF_021292245.1 Micropterus dolomieu | reverse complement strand
GCTGCGTTACTGTGTTCCTGAACGCATCGACGTGTTCAAGTCAGCTGTTCAGCCAAGAAGCTGAAGATAGAATGAAGAAAAGGGAGAGAGGCGTTGTTCCTACAGCAGTAAGTACTCCCATTATTGTATCACAGAATAAGATGCAAAGAACATTGTCGTGTGTTGTAAACTTTGTGCGACCAGCAAAACAATTCTACATCTAATCTATTGAAGCATCAGCTGAACAGCACAGCAACATGAAACTTAGCCTATAGAAATAAACTCCGGTCGCTACTGCCAGTGATGCATCCACTCGTGGGGAGTGGCGTTAAGCAACGTTGTGTTTTGTAAAATAACTTAATAATGCTCTAATAAAAGTGTGTGCAGAAAAACAGTAGTTCAAAAGTCAAGAGTGAAAGATATAGAGTAACGTAACGAGTAACGTAACTAGTTACCCAGTAATAAGTAAAGTAATATTATTACTTTTTAAGGAGTAATAAGTAACTAGTACATTTACAATTTCAGCCCAACACTGGTGATGGTACAGAACATTAGTCTCATTAGTAGAAGATTGTGGAGTGAACTCACACACTGATGGAGAAGGAAATTCCTCATGTCCTTTAAGGGCACATGAATAGCTGTCTGCAGGATAAAAGTAGTCTGAATAAGAAGATGCTTCCTTAATTTTCTGTCCATTCTTGTACCAGATGTAGGAGGTTTGATCAGGTAGACGACAGCTGCTGAGACACTTCAGCTGTGACCATGTACATGTGTAAGTCTTGCATGATTGTGAGCTGCTCATCTGCACCTTGAAACCTGTATTTGTAAAGATATAAAACAAATAATTAATAACTGAACTGTCAATTTCCACGTATGATAATTGGCACACTGAGATTAACAGCCAACGTACACAAATGTTACCTGTGACAGACAAAGTGACTCCAGGTGAACCAGTAAATCTTCCACCTGGTTGGTTTGTTATGAACCTGAACTTGTACTCAGCTGAGTCGCTCTCTCTCAGGTCTGTGATTCTCAGAGTGCAGATGTTGTTAGAACAACTGTACTGC
>NW_025742824.1:0-1518 GCF_021292245.1 Micropterus dolomieu | reverse complement strand
GGATTACGATTTCCAGTTACTAATCCAAATAACGCTGCGTTACTGTGTTCCTGAACGCATCGATGTGTTCAAGTCAGCTATTCAGCCAAGAAGCTGAAGATAGAATGAAGAAAAGGGAGAGAGGCGTTGTTCCTACAGCAGTAAGTACTCCCATTATTGTATCACAGAATAAGATGCAAAGAACATTGTCGTGCGTTGTAAACTTTGTGCGACCAGCAAAACAATTCCACATCTAACCTATTGAAGCATCAGCTGAACAGCACAGCAACATGAAACTTAGCCTATAGAAATAAACTCTGGTCGCTACTGCCAGTGATGCATCCACTCGTGGGGAGTGGCGTTAAGCAACGTTGTGTTTTGTAAAATAACTTAATAGTGCTCTAATAAATGTGTGCACAGAAAAACAGTAGTTCAAAAGTCAGGAGTGAAAGATATAGAGTAACGTAACGAGTAACGTAACTAGTTACTTTTATCACCCAGTAATAAGTAAAGTATTACTTTTTAAGGAGTAATAACTAACTAGTACATTTACAATTTCAGCCCAACACTGGTGATGGTACAGAACATTAGTCACATTAGTAGAAGATTGTGGAGTAAACTCACACACTGATGGAGAAGGAAATTCCTCATGTCCTTTAAGGGCACATGAATAGCTGTCTGCAGGATAAAAGTAGTCTGAATAAGAAGATGCTTCCTTAATTTTCTGTCCATTCTTGTACCAGATGTAGGAGGTTTGATCAGGTAGACGACAGCTGCTGAGACACTTCAGCTGTGACCATGTACATGTGTAAAACATGCATGATTGTGAGCTGCTCATGTGCACCTGGAAACCTGTATTTGTAAAGATATAAAACAAATACAGTGGGTACGGAAAGTATTCAGACCCCTTTAAATTTTTCACTCTTTGTTTCATTGCAGCCATTTTCCAAAAATCAAAAAAGTTCATTTTATTTCTCAGTAATGTACACTCAGCACCCCATCTTGACAGAAAAAAACAGAAATGTAGAAATTTTTGCAAATTTATTAAAAAAGAAAAACTGAAATATCACATGGTCATAAGTATTCTTAAATTTCTTAAATTTAAAGGGGTCTGAATAGTTTCTTGAATTTAAAGGGGTCTGAATACTTTCCGTACCACTGTATAATAACTGAACTGTCAATTTCCACATATGATAATTGGCACACTGAGATTAACAGTAGATTAACAGCTAACTTACATGGTTTCTAACACAAATGTTACCTGTGACAGACAAAGTGACTCCAGGTGAACCAGTAAATCTTCCACCTGGTTGGTTTGTTATGAACCTGAACTTGTACTCAGCTGAGTCGCTCTCTCTCAGGTCTGTGATTCTCAGAGTGCAGATGTTGTCAGAACAACTGTACTGCAAACGACCTGCGTACTCTGAGTCTGTTCTCAGATCCACAGGTACATCTCCATTCATCTGAGTAAACCAGAATGTTTCCTCAACTGTAGTATCACGGCCATTTATTCTGGATGGGTATGTGTAGGTGCAGCTT
>NW_025742823.1:0-2330 GCF_021292245.1 Micropterus dolomieu | reverse complement strand
AGAAATAAACAAACAGGCGCTGATGATCGAGTCCCAGTCAAAGACACTTGTTTACGTTCCCATTTTGGAAACAATCAAATTTATGTGCCGCAGTTCTGAAATGTGTGAACTGCTTGTGTATCAAAAACAGAGCGACGTGAAGACTTTTGTGATGGGAGTTATTTTAAGAAACACCCATTGTTCTCTAAACAACAGACTTCTTTACAAATTCAGATGCACTATGACGACTTTGAAACTGCTGGGTTCAAAACGTGGCGTTCACCAAACAGGTGCTCTCTGTTTTGTCCTCAGAAATCTGCCACCAACATTGACCTCTGCTGTGATGAACGTTCATTTGGTTGCACTGTTTCACACTGAAGATGTGAACAAATGTGGCTTTGGTCCCATTCTGCAGCCTCTAATTAATGACATCAAACACTGGAGAGTCGGGGCCTTGATTGGCCCTTCTCCTCTGAAACAGTCCCTGGTGAAGCAGACTGGCTGTTTTATTCACTTTAAACATCAGATGAACTCATTCTTTAGTCTTTAATACAGATGATGCTGAGTCATTAAGAAATTAATCCTGATAACTGATCATTTTTCCATGAGCCCACGATGTTATAACATCACCTAGCTTGTTTACCAGCTTGTTGGACTGTAAGTCACCTTCTACAGCTAGAGATGTGCAGATTGATCAGCTGGGGACTGAAACAGGCCATTTTGTTTTCGCTTCCCTGACCAGTAACTGGGGCCGAGCAGCTGCACTGTGTCGTGTTTCATGTGTTTGCACAGACAGTAACCTCATGTCACAGCCACACACAAAGTTCTTCACTAGAGTGAAGGAGACGCAACGCTCACTATTTAGGCTACAGCACTGACCTTTGACCTGCAGCAGGACTTGTTTCTTCATCAGGATGTCTCTCTCCCTGCTGTAGACGGTGCAGGTGTAGGTGTTACTGTCTATGTCTGTGGGGTATTTCAGGGTCAGACTGAGGTCTCCAGGTCTCTGCAGGTTTCTCTTCATCTCTGTTCGGTCTCTGTAAAAACTGTGCTGTTCTTCAGGCTGGTCAGAGCCGTTCTTATATACGTGGACCTTCCTGTTGTATCTGTTCCTCCACTCCACTGTGACGTCTTCAGGCAGGTGAACTGTGGTTTTGCAGGGCAGCAGGACAGACTCCACCTCTGAATCCACCTCCACCTTGTAGACTGAGAGGACAACAAAGCACAACATCAGCTGTACAGACAGCAGCAGGAACTCTGAAATATGTCCCATTGTTCCATCTAACAGAGACAGTGTTGTCTTTGGTGTCTCTACAATCAACAGCACAACTGACTGTTTATTAAATCACTGAGTATTATTGTCAGATGGACTCAATCAAATCTTTATTAAAGTTAGAATCTGAAGGTTTTCATTAAATAAATGTCTGTTCAGTCACTGTCTATCGTCTAATGAGGTAACACAGTGCTGACTGAGCCTGCGGCCCACTGATCAAAGTACTGCAGTATTTACATATCTGCAGTATTACCAAGGGAAAAACTGCAGTATTAAGTTGCAGCACAGAGCAGATGAACCAGGCAGGAAGTCAGACACAGAACGGCAGAGAGAATCCGGTGGATTTTCAAAATAAAAGACCCTGTGCAGACTCCTGATGGCATATCAACAATAAACACAGTTAAAACAGACAAAAAGAAACAGTTTCACTACGACGCTACTGAACCAGAGTAGAAGCACAAACATCAAGGACAACTGAACAAATAAGCAAAATCTGAACAAGTCAGCAAAATCAGGCAGGCAAAACGCTCTTATTGTGAAATTCTCCGTGTGGGATATGTATCCTGCGGAGCTGAACGGGCTCTCAGAGAGCTGCTATCTGTAGCTGAAGCACACAAGATGACAGATTAACACCACGTTAACAACACGTTAACAACACGGGGCAGCTAAACGCTCCGCTGCTGAAACACTTCAGTGTGAGTTCACACCGGACAAACCTGCAGCACAGCCGCTGCCTGTGTCGCTTCATTAACACCTTTTCCTCTGATTATTTATTTATTAGGGCCCGAGCACGACCGTGTGAGGTCCCTATTGAATTTGCTCGGATTATATATTTTTTAGGGCCCAAGCACGACCGTGCGAGGTCCCTATTGAATTTGCTCGGATTATTTTTAGGGCCCGAGCACGACCGTGCGAGGTCCCTATTGAATTTGCTCGGATTATTTTTAGGGCCCGAGCACGACCGTGCGAGGTCCCTATTGAATTTGCTCGGATTATATTTAGGGCCCGAGCATGACCGTGCGAGGTCCCTATTGAATTTGCTCGGATTATTATTAGGGCCCGAGCACGACCGTGTGAG
>NW_025742822.1:0-4124 GCF_021292245.1 Micropterus dolomieu | reverse complement strand
CATGGGGCTAAACATTACAGTACGTATAAAAAACAACAATTTAGTTCCAAATATCATCAGTATAGTGCCTTATCAAGTACTGCAAGAAGATAAAATACAAGATAGTACATAGATACATGACAAAAGTGACAGTACAGAATGTAAAAAATGTTAAGATTATGTAAATTCTTGAAGATATATGCTTGAAGTCTGTTGTGCCTTAAGCCACGTCTGAAGTATGTTTAAAAATGAAATAGTTGTTGCATTCGCTCAATTCAACATATTTAGCTGATGCTTTTTATCCAAAGCGACCAGAGTGTGAATTATACAGTGACAACCTGGGGGTCAACAATTTTTCCAGATCCAAAAGAAAACCCAGTACAGCACAGACGCGGGCTTCAGTGAACCAAAATCTTCCAATGCTTACAATATCCTTGCCTATTTAACTAATGTCATCAGTCTGTAGATGATGATAAACCAAATTCATCACACCAGTTCACGGGTGCCCCATACCACACGACAACTTTTGTAGTCAGAGGTCACCAAGAAGTCAAGAGCAAAACTGCCAGCAAGTCAGACAACAGCAGACCATCATGACCGCTCAAAACAAACCCACACATAAAATACAGTCTGCATTATTATCTCTAATTCCTAAGGTTTTATCGTTCTCATCAAGTTTAAAGTTTCAACTTGCTCTTTTTTAGAAAATATCTCCTTTCCTCTTGTTCATGTTGTGAATGATGTCATCTGCATCCAATAAGCAGTAGTCTGACAAACACTGTTGTTGGGGAAAACAAATGCCATTTTTATTGTGAAAGGACTCACAAAACACTTCAAATGAAATAAAAAAACTCTATATTGATGTAAAAAGGTATCTCTACAATAACTAATCCCCATTTTCACTGCTCATGCCTAAACACCAGTGTGAAATTACATAGTGACAATGAAATGATAGGGTGGACTCTCAGCTAGCTAACATCAGATGGCTCATTTTAAGTAAAAGAAATGCTAATTACGAATCTCTGAAGGTAGGAAAGATAAGTGTATTAAAGCAGCTAGATAGTTAACTACAGACATTAACCTGCTGCGTCTCCATTAGCGTGTGATGCACCGGAATGGAGCAGCTGCGTTACGAGTGATGCAGACGGACAAGACATTTAACTAACGTCGATGTTAGGAAATAGTACGGTCCATTTTAGGGGTGTCTGAATTCATCTTTCAAGACTTTTTTGAATATAAGGCATGAGTATGGGAAATGTATTGTAATATTTACAAATACAGGTAAGAAAGACCCCCCTGAACTGCTGGTTTTGCCTCTTTAGGAAGGGTCCAAGTCTTAACTGTAATTTGAACAACTTCCAATTGCTCTACATGTCAGAGGTCGCACTCCTCTGGAGCAACGAGGGGTTAAGTGTCTCGCTCAGGGACACAGTCACAGTGGAGGATTGAACCTGGGTCTCTCACATCAAAGGCATGTGTCTTGTCCACTGCTCCATCACCACCCCCTAGTGAACTATTCCAGTAACGGGTAGCTGTAACTGAGAATGCCGTCTGTCCAAACTTACTACGTCTGTACTGTACAATACAGCCCCCTCTACTAACTGCCCTTGTTACCCCCCCTCTGCCATCCTTCTGCTTTATGAACTGGTTAAGTGGGGGAGGGGCTAGCCCATGTAACACCTTAAAAACAAGGCAAGCGTCTGTAAATTTTATTTAACTATCTAAAGTGAATAGTTTAGTTATATACTGTATATTATTGAACACATCTTTGTTACTGCTGCCTGGTTAATTGTCACGATCCTGTCCTGAGCTTGTCTGAATTATATTATTTTGGCAGTGCCTTCTCTGTGCTTTGATTTTGGTTCCTCTGTGTCTGGGTTTCAGTCCTGGCTGTGTGTCTTGTTGGGGAGTCTGGGTTTTTATTCCATGTCTTTGTTCCTAGTCCTGTGCTTTAGTTCATGTCGTAGTATTTGCTTCTAGTTCTTTCTCTGCATCATTTTGGTTTAGTCTGCTCTGTGTTCTAGTTCTGTCTTCTCATTTAGGTTTTGTCTGCTATGATCCCTGTGTTATAGTTGGTCGGTGTGTGTCTGTTTACGTGGGTTTCTGTTATTGTCTGAAATTAGATTCTTGTCTGGTAATTTGTAACGTGTTCTGTCTGTGTTGGTTATTAATTTTGCCCCATGTCTGCCTGTCAGGTGAGCCTCTCTGTTTCCCTGCTGTCTCTCTGCCTGCCTCGTTAACCTGATCCTGGTCACCTGTGTTGCTCCCTCCCAGCTCGTTAACCCGTGTGTGTGTGTGTGTGTGTGTGTATACTTGTTTGTTTCCTCAGTCTGTGTCCGGTCATTGTAGTGTGTAGACGCTCTGTCTCGTGTTGTATTGTTTTACCTGCCCTGCTCGTCGTGTCACCCTGTTTCTGTGGATTTGGATTTCTGTTGGATCACCTGTTTATTTGGACTCTTTTGTTTTTGGATTCTGGATTCAAGTGTGCTCGGTTTTAATTAAACCTTCTTTGAACTGCACTCGCTTGCTCTGTGTCCTGCATTTGGGTCCACCAACCTGCCCCACCATCAATCGTGACATTAATTCTTGTATTTCAGATACTGTGTTGTTGGTTTGGACATCAGGGCTCAGTGGATTGACATTTAATGCAATTGTAGCCAATTGGAATATAAGATTATTCCCTTCAGCTGAAGGGGCAAATATAATAGTCAAATTTTAGACTCACTCTGTTGTAGGAAGGTCTGGAACACCAGAACTTCACATGAATAAAACCAGCTGCCATGATTGCTGGATTTTAATTGGAACTATAATCCAATATTGTTGGCAAAACAATGGAAACTGATGTGTTTTAAAAATAATTTCATCTGAAGGCAACATGTAGATAAAAACTGAGAGGCCCTAGGATTGAACCTTGTGGTACACCACAAGAAATCACAGCCTGAGAGAAAAACTGAGAAACTTCTTCTTTTATAAAGATGAGAACAAAAGCAATGAAAACCTGAGTCTGTGATGCCAACCAGTTTATGGACATGCTTCATTCAAACTGTGTAAATGTTTTTCTCCAATACTGAAGTATAACAGTACATACAGTATATTGACAGTATTGCGTACATTTGTTCAAGTTGAAACAAATCCAGACTTCATCATCACACTGAAGTTTACCAGTGTGTGACTCCCTCTAGTGGACGTTGTGGAGTATTCTGTTGTCTTTGCTCCAAAGGTTTTTGTACAGAGTTTTGGTGTTTCCTGTCACTGTGGGCCTCACAGCACAGTAGTACACAGCAGTCTGCAGATCCATTTGGGTTTTATCATCACTCACTTTAGCAGACAGTCTAGAGTTTGTTGCATTTTGTGTTCCCAAGTGAAAGATGAGGAACTCTGGTGGTTTTCCTGGATATTGTTGATACCAAAAGAAATAATCAAGAGCAGTTGCTTGTTTAGAGTATTTGTAGGACAGGGTAACAGAGCTGTCTTCTAAAGCGAACTCTTCATTCCTGACTGGAGTGAGTTCTTCACAGCTGACACCTGAAGGAAGAGATAACTCTGTAACTTTACAATCTAAAGGTTTCTATCAGTGAAACTCTCTTAATGTTGATGATCTCACCTACCTCTTATTGTGAGCAGAAACAAAGTCACAAACACACTGAAGTTCACTGACAGCATCTTAAAGAGAAAGAGAATCTGTCTGCTTTTGGATCAAACGCCACTGTGAAAGTTTGTGTCTTTTCTGTCCTTGAGTCCCAGTTTTGCTCCTCCCTTAATCCCTCCCTCCTTGCCCTCACAACTCTGACAAATAGTGAGTTTGTCTCTGCTGTGGTGCTGTTATTCACTAAATCACAACATTTCCATCAGGTAACAAGTAACTGAAAAGGTAACACTGATTGACTCTTGACAGAACATGTGAAGGTCGTCACTGAGGTCAATCTTTATGCAGACGATACTATTCAATTACACATGACACCCACATTGACTACTTATTCAACACTTTGTTTTTTTTACTCAAACAATATTATTCACATTATTACATTTGCGTCAAGTTTGAGGACACATCAAATCATGAGATGACTTTACAAAATAAATCACCTACAGAGTAGATTTTCAGTTCCAAGGACAAAGATTGTTTGCATCTGTCAAATTTTCCACTT
>NW_025742821.1:1853-2982 GCF_021292245.1 Micropterus dolomieu | reverse complement strand
ATGCCTTTAGAAGGCACAGCAGAAATTTGACGTCGATCCGACTAAATCCCTAGGAGGAGTTCGTTAAAGTACGAAGTGTGTAAATCATCCAAAAATGGCCGTAAAATTCAAAATGGCCGACTTCCTGTTGACTTTAGGCTATGGGTTCTTGAGGCTTTTTTGTGCGTCTTGATATGATACATGTCCCCAGAAAATTTCGTACATGTAGGTTGAACGTGAACGAGGGGCTAATTTTTTCCAATTTTCTAGGTGGCGCTAGCGAGTCATTTTGCAACGCCCATGTGCGAAACTTGTAGAATACGAAATTTTTCACCGGTTCTGACATGTTTGCAAATTTTGGTGAGTTTTCGAGAATGTTTAGGCCATGTCAGTTGGGACCTCGCACGGTCGTGCTCGGGCCCTAATAAAAAAATAAAAAATAAAAAAATAAAAAAAAATAATCCGAGCAAATTCAATAGGGACCTCGCACAGTCGTGCTCGGGCCCTAATAATCCGAGCAAATTCAATAGGGACCTCACACGGTCGTGCTCGGGCCCTAAATATAATCCGAGCAAATTCAATAGGGACCTCGCACGGTCGTGCTTGGGCCCTAAATATAATCTGAGCAAATTCAATAGGGACCTCGCACGGTCGTGCTCGGGCCCTATTAATAATCTTAGCAAATTCAATAGGGACCTCGCACGGTCCTGCTCGGGCCCTAATAATCTGAGCAAATTCAATAGGGTCCTCGCACGGTCGTGCTCGGGCCCTAAATATATATAATCTTAGCAAATTCAATAGGGACCTCGCATGGTCGTGCTCGGGCCCTAAATATAATCTTAGCAAATTCAATAGGGACCTTGCACGGTCGTGCTCGGGCCCTAAATATAGATTCCAGTCACCTGCATGCCTTCAACGGCGGGAGGGGAATGTGTTTCTAAGTCAAGCAAGGTATGATAATTGTTACATTTGCTTATGTTTCATGAAATGTTTCTTTTAAAGTGTTTTTGTATCTTACTGTGTTTTTGTTTGTCTTGTTTCAAATAGAAGTTATTAGGAGAGCCAACCACTGTTTTTTCCCACCGGTTAGTTTTATTGTGCTCACACTAGATCCTTGAATGGGCCATATTTTGTGTTTCTGGCTGTGTTA
>NW_025742821.1:1309-1833 GCF_021292245.1 Micropterus dolomieu | reverse complement strand
CGGCAAGTGCTATGTAGCTCCACATAGGGGACACAGGAAGTGACATATAACACCTTCATGCGGCGTCGGAACCGCGTAGGAAATTCACAGCCGCGCCGGCAGAACTCCAGAATATGCAACTCGGCCGGCTCACGCGCGGACGCGCTTACAAGTGCGAGGGCCCGCCCAACGCTGCTTGCAGCTTTAATTTCAAATAGAAGTTATTAGGAGAGCCAACCACTGTTTTTTCCCACCGGTTAGTTTTATTGTGCTCACACTAGATCCTTGAATGGGCCATATTTTGTGTTTCTGGCTGTGTTAAAGGGGGAAACTTGACTGACAGCGTAACCATTTTGCATGGGTGTTTTGTGTAATTAGTGTGTAGCATGCAGATAGTGTTTTTCCATAGTATTTGGTTTAATTGGTTTGAGTGTGTGGGTTATTTCCTTAATTGTTAAATCCTGACTGAAAATCCTCAAATAAACTATTGTTCTGTAGAAAGTCACACAGCTGTTTAGCAACTGCTTTCTCCAGGAACTTAGAGA
>NW_025742821.1:0-1289 GCF_021292245.1 Micropterus dolomieu | reverse complement strand
GTTTCTTTTAAAGTGTTTTTGTATCTTACTGTGTTTTTGTTTGTCTTGTTTCAAATAGAAGTTATTAGGAGAGCCAACCACTGTTTTTTCCCACCGGTTAGTTTTATTGTGCTCACACTAGATCCTTGAATGGGCCATATTTTGTGTTTCTGGCTGTGTTAAAGGGGGAAACTTGACTGACAGCGTAACCATTTTGCATGGGTGTTTTGTGTAATTAGTGTGTAGCATGCAGATAGTGTTTTTCCATAGTATTTGGTTTAATTGGTTTGAGTGTGTGGGTTATTTCCTTATTTGTTTATCAATTTGGTTATAATTTGTCGGTGCTCAATTCTACATCAGTTTCCCTGGTAATGCAGTCTAGTCCTGAATTGTGTTTTTTCTTTTGTTTTGATGTAACAAATAAACTTTATATTCCTATACTGATATAGTAGCCTCTGGTCCAGTTTGTTCTGGCACTTGTGTATGAAGCAGCGTTTGGTTTACACTAAGATCTAATAAAACCAGTACAGAGACAAGTCCTTTGTCTGATGCAATGAGGAGGTCGTTAGTAATTTTCACCAGTGCTGTCTCTGTGCTATGATGAGCTCTAAATCCTGACTGAAAATCCTCAAATAAACTATTGTTCTGTAGAAAGTCACACAGCTGTTTAGCAACTGCTTTCTCCAGGAACTTAGAGAGAAATATAGGTCTATAGTCGGCTAAAACATCCGGATCAAGTTTGGGCTTTTTCAGAAGAGGTTTAATTACAGCTACTTTAAAGTACTGCGGTACATAGCCTGTTGATAAAGATAGATTGATCATATCTAGTATAGAAGTGCTGACTAAGGGTAAAACATCTTTAAGCAACCTAGTGGGTTCGGATGGGGTCTAAGAGGCAGGTTGATGGTTTAGATGAAGAAATTATTGAAGTTAGTTGGTAAAGATTGAGGGAAGCAAAGCACTCTAAACATATTTCTGGTTTTACAGTTGTTTCTAAGGTTCCTGAGTTTAGAGATAAGTCGGTGCCAGTTGAGGGCAGGTCTTGGTGAATTTTGTTTCTAATAGTTAGAATTTTATCATTAAAGAAGCTCATGGAGTCATAACTACTGAGAGCTATGGGAATACTTGGCTCAATAGAGCTGTGACTCTCTGTCAGCCTGGCTACAGTGCTGAAAAGAAACCTGGGGTTGTTCCTATTTTCCTCTATTAATGACGAGTAGTACGCTGCTCTGGCATTACGGAGGGCCTTCCTATAAGTTTTAAGACTATCTTGCCAAATTAAACGAGAATTTTCCAGTTTGGTGGAACGC
>NW_025742820.1:0-3562 GCF_021292245.1 Micropterus dolomieu | reverse complement strand
CAATATCAGTGATCAGACATTATTTGTGAAAACACATTGAAACCAACAGAAACAAAGAAATATAGCACTTTATAATAACTACACACTGTAAAGCATTAGTGAAGTATTAGTAAATACGGAGTTCATCATTTATAAACCATTGTTCTTACGTTAATACACATTAGTCAGTCATTTATAAACAGTCATGCAGGTTTTATTCTTTATTAATAAGCTCATCTATAATGTGCTTAATAATTGTATTTTCATAATTTATACATGATCGGGTCACTATTTATAAATGAAGTATTATTTTACTGACAAACCATTTATATATGAGTTGTTAATGGTTCATAGATTTTTTTTTTATACTTTCCTGAGAAAGAATATAAACAATCTCAGCATAACTCGTAAATCTACCAGTGGCAAAGCCCAAAGGATGCTACTAAGACTACCTGAAAGATGCCCCAGCTAACGTTACTGGTGGCATGGAACAGCCTCACCGTTACAGTCCTGGGGTCTCATTTATAAAACCGTGCGTACGCACACTTGTAAGCAAGTTCCATTTATAAATCACAATCAACTTGAAATGTGGGGCATGTGAGGGAGCTCCATGTCCGACCCTCCAAACGCCCACAGTTGCCTATAAATGGTCAGTGAAACGCCGCTCATTAATATTAATACGTCCTGACTGCAGGAAGAAAAGGAGGCAAACTCTGACAGAGAAGCTACAAAACGAGATTTAACTCAGCGACACTGACGTTCCTTTTGGTGAAGCTGAAGCTGTTTGGTGGGTAAAAAACGCACTTTAATGCAACGCTTGGGCACCGGAGGAAAGGGGGCCCCGGAGCTCCGCCCCTTTATAACCGATCTGCAGGAAGGGGCCTCCCTCTGAGTAGTGACGTCACTGACCGGAGGGACACACAGACAGACGGGATGACCCAGGTATTGAAAAGAGAGTAAACCAAATGCATTCCAGCTGTGTTTAAACATTTATTTACGCTACACAAACACTCCACTCACTTAACGAGGCTGCCGATGAGTTAAAAGAAATATGACTTGTTGGAAATGACAATGAAATAGTTTTTTTTTTACAAGCAGCGCATCACATCCACATGCTGGCGCACAGCGTTTGGCTCCATAAGCAAACAAACATGTGATACAGTAGATGGGGTGGTGATGGGACAGTTGATAAGATGCATGGCTTTGGTGTGGGACACCCGGGTTTGACCCACCATTGTGTCCCTGAGCAAAACACTTAACCCCTCGTTGCTCCAGAGACTTGTGACCTCTGACATATATAGAAATTGTAAGTCGCTTTGGATGAAAGTGTGTAGTGTATAGTGATAAAACTCTGCTCTCGTATTTGCTCGACTGACGCATTGAAAACGGCATCAATTTAAATATAATTTGTCTCCTGTTCACCTTATTTATGAGAATAAATTTCAATGCATGTAGGCCTATTAATTAATCTGATTCCTGATTAAACTGTCCAACATATTTGAGGTGTTCTTTTGCAGAAACAGAATCTCTGTTTGTGTTTATTATCCTCAGTCATGGTTCTTTTTGTGCGCCGCAAATTATCTTAAATTATGTTTTTTTATTTCGCACTTCAGGGAAAATCAATCAAACGGGTGTCTGATTATTTAGAATGGCTTTAAGCCTGTAATATTCAGAGGTAATACTTGGGTCCGTGTACGTTCTGATAGTTTGTTTTTTCGTTTGAACCAATAAACAAACAAACGAGAATACCACCTTTTTTCGTTTGTCTTTTCAAACCAAAAACGAAGAAACAGAAAAAAAAGAGCCGTTCTCCCGTTTTTGGTTTCTAAATCGAAAAACAAAAAATGACTAAACCAAATTCAAATAATGGTCCGATTTAGTTTTTTTGAAATTCCTATTTTTATTTCTCCGTTTGAAGATAGACGTTAAGAAAAGAAAGACAGGTGAGCCAGGTGACCCGGAAGTAAGAGTACAGATATTAATATAAAAGCCAAGCCTGTAGAACGGTTGGATCTGTAGCATTATGCAGCACTAATGTTATACCAGAGTGATGTTAGATGAAAATAAATCAATAAATACACCTGGTCCCATATTTCTGAGACAGATCATCTATCACTACCAGCTCATCAATGATGTGCTTAATGATTGTATTTGATAAAAAGTATTATTCCAATGAAAAACTATACATATGCGCCTGTGTTTCATACGATCATGTAGAAAGTTTAAGGAAATTATTTAATAAGTATTTTCCCTCTGTTAGATCCCGAGTCACCCCTGTTCAGGAGGTACTGGACCAGCTCTCCGTCTTAAAGGGTCCGATCCTCTAGGCCTATGGGTATTACCCTAGTAGGTATGACTGAGGACTGTTTAAGCTGGTGTCGAAGAGATTCGCCTGGCTTCTAACTGTCTTCTTCCGAACGCCTACCCTGCTTACTCTGAGATAGCACCTGACTGAATAGCCCTAGAGCCAGATACCACCCCAGCCACGCCCGTTAACGACAGCTCTCTTCTCATTAATCAGTGCACTTGGTATGGTTGCCAGGTTGGTTTTTAGTGGCCAGGAAAATAGGCCCCAAGGATAAGTTAATTTCAGTGGCTAGAGCAACCTCAAAGATGTTAAACACACTTTACCTAATTGATTACTACCTTAGTGAGGAAATAACTTCAATGTCGACTATCGTTCTTTAAATGCAGTGATTATATATTTTATTGCATAAAGTTAGCAAGGGCAAGCATACAACTAAAATTGGTTAAAAATGAGTAAAAATAATAAAACTGTTTAAAATTCAAAACCTGATACGAATAGCTGAGCTTGAGTGTTTTTGGTTATCTTCTTTTTGGAGAGAAAGGGAGGAGAAGGAGTTGTCCTGCAGTGAAATCCTTCCTCCGCTGCGGGGCTGCGGACTCCGGAGGAGACTTGAGGCTTTGTCCAGAGCCCTCTACCGTCTGTCGAAGTCTTCAGTCTTTGTTGCAGTTGAAAAGGAGAAAATCTTCCGAGTCCGATGATTCTTCAGTTGTCTTGGCTGTTATGGTTATCCTCCGTGGCACGATCTGTTGATACTTTGCTGAAGAAATCTCTGAAGCGTTCTCTAGATGTTAGTTGTTCAAATCCCCAACTCTTTGGCTCTTGGTCCGGTGCGGTGATGGTCTTGCTCCGAGTCCGATGCCTCTTGAGATCCGCCGAGGAATAACCCCGATCTCTTTCTGGCTTCTCTTTATATATCCTACTCCGTGGCTGATTTCTTTGTCATATCAGCCACCACCCCTATCCTGTCTACGTGACTTCTGGCACATAGTGTTGAATAATGCCTAATTCCTAGATTGATTGTTAGGTTCTTTTTCTATATTTATACACCTTATTAATGGTTTGCATTATGTTATAACTACTGAGTGTTTCACTACTGAGTATTCTTTTAGTGTGAAGTTTGACTACTGAGTGTTTAACTACTGAGTGTTTACTACTGAGTGTATAACTACTGAGTGTTTAAGGAGTGAGTTTAAACTCATATTTTATTCTTATACTCTGTGTGTTTATCATATATTATTCCTATACTCTGTGTATTCATGAACGTGTGCTTTTTTA
>NW_025742819.1:26550-56656 GCF_021292245.1 Micropterus dolomieu | reverse complement strand
GATTCACAAAGAGTGGACTGCAGCTGGAGTCAGTGCTTCAAGAACCACCACGCACAGACGTATGCAAGACATGGGTTTCAGCTGTCGCATTCCTTGTGTCAAGCCACTCTTGAACAAGACACAGCGTCAGAAGCGTCTCGCCTGGGCTAAAGACAAAAAGGACTGGACTGCTGCTGAGTGGTCCAAAGTTATGTTCTCTGATGAAAGTAAATTTTGCATTTCCTTTGGAAATCAAGGTCCCAGAGTCTGGAGGAAGAGAGGAGAGGCACAGAATCCATGTTGCTTGAAGTCCAGTGTAAAGTTTCCACAGTCAGTGATGGTTTGGGGTGCCATGTCATCTGCTGGTGTTGGTCCACTGTGTTTTCTGAGGTCCAAGGTCAACTCAGCCGTCTACCAGGAAGTTTTAGAGCACTTCATGCTTCCTGCTGCTGACCAACTTTATGGAGAGGCAGATTTCATTTTCCAAAAGGACTTGGCACCTGCACACAGTGCCAAAGCTACCTGTACCTGGTTTAAGGACCATGGTATCCCTGTTCTTAATTGGGTGCTGTACATACTCATATTTTTCATGTTCATACTTTTCAGTTGGCCAACATTTCTAAAAATCCTTTTTTGTATTGGCCTTAAGTAATATTCTAATTTTCAGAGATACTGATTTTAGGATTTTCATTAATTGTCAGTTTCAATCATCACAATTAAATGAAATAAACATTATACAAATATATCAGTCTGTGTGTAATGAATGAATATAATATCCAAGTTTCACTTTTTGAATGGAATTACTGAAATAAATCAACTTTTTGATGATATATTCTAATTATATGACCAGCACCTGTATAACTCCCAAGATTCCTCACAGTGGTGCTGGAGGCCAGGGCTATGCCATTCAGAGTAACTATATCTTTAGATAATGCGTCACGGAGGTGCTTCGGTCCCAGTACAATAATTTCAGTTTTCTCTGAGTTTAACATTAGAGAATTATAGATCATCCAGGTTTTAACATCCTGATGGCACATTTGAAGTTTAGCTAACTGATTAGTTTCATCTGGCTTGATCGATAGATATAACTGAGTATCATCTGCATAACAGTGAAAGTTTATGGAGTGTTTCCTGATAATATTGCCTAAAGGAAGCATATATAAAGTGAGCAGGATTGGTCCCAGCACAGATCACACAGGACTCCCTCGTAAAAGAGACTGTGTGTTAATGGGACTTTTCCTGTTTAAATAAAGTTTTACATATAGATCCTTGTGGAACTCCATGACTAACTTTGGCGTGCATGGAGGATTCATTGTTCACAAACTGAGATCAATCTGATAAATAACTAATTTTAACGTGTTTGCACCTGCTACTCCTGTGCGTTCTGCTGTTTTTGAGGATTTTAAACCAGTTTCGCTTACGCTGCTTTCTGAGGTAGTAACACATGAAACCCACCTACTGTCCGTTAGATATTGTCCCAGCCAGGATAGTGAAGGAAGTTTTTAATAGCGCCAATAGGTCGAGTATACTCACGTTAATTAATTCTTGTCTTAGTCTAGGTTGTGTCCCAGCTGCATTTAAACAGGCCCCTACTTAAGAAACCAAATCTTGAGCCTTCAGTATTATCTAATTTTAGACCAGTTTCTCATCTGCCTTTTCTGTCAAAGGTCTTGGAAAAAGTTGTTTTTATACAGCTACAAGCCTTTATGCAGAAAAATTCTGTGCTTGAAAAATTTAAATCTGGTTTTAGATCACGTCACAGTACTGAGTCTGCACTGCTCAGAGTACACAATGACATTGCCTTGTCTGTGGATGCCGGGAATCCTGCTGTTTTAGTGCTTTTGGACCTCACGGCAGCGTTTGATACGGTGGACCATGCAGTTCTCCTCTCTAGCATGATGTAGGAATTCGTGGTTTGGCTCTTCAATGGTTTAGCTCCTATTTAGCAAATAGGAGCTTCTCTGTTATGATTGGTGAATGCTCTTCGTCAGCTGCTCCTCTTTCTTGTGGGGTACCCCAGGGTTCAATTATTGGCCCAATCTTGTTTTCTTTATATATGTTGCTGTTAGGGAATATTATAGGAAAGCACAACCTTTCCTTTCACTGCTATGCTGATAATTTGCAGGTTTATTTGCCTTTAAAACCGAATGTTAGTGTCGCACTAGACTCCCTACTTAGTTGTATTAATGATATTAAGTTGTGGTTGTCACAAAATGTTCTTAATTTAAACAAAGCAAAAACTGAGTATATCATCTTCGGTAACCCAAATGGTTCAGCTGTGAATTTGGGGGCTCTGGTTCCATACCTTAAGCCTGCTGTCAGAAATTTGGGGGTAACTTTTGATTGCAACATGAAATTTGACATGCAAATCAGTAATGTTGTCAAAATAAGTTTTTTCCAGCTTCTTCTTCTATCTAAAGTTAAGCCTTTTCTTAACAGCCATGACCTAGAAAAAGTGATTCTTGCCTTTATTAGTTCGAGGTTGGATTATTGTAATGCTGTAATGCTTGTAATGTTTAAATCAAAGCTTCATCTCACCATTTCAACTTGTGCAAAATGCTGCTGCTTGGTTTTTAACAAATACATCTAGTTGTGCTCACATCACTCCCGTCCTCTACACTTTAGAGGACACTTTTATAGTATAGAATAAATTTTAAGATTTTGCTGTTCGTTTTTAAGACCCTAAATGGCCTGGCCCCGGAGTACTTAACTGAGATTTTAACCCTGCGTGAACACATCTGGTCGTTACGGTCTTAAAATCCAATTGGTTTTAGAAGTCCCAAGGTCGAAGTATAAGCGATGGGGTGATCAGGCGTTTGCAGTTGCTGCTCCAAAACTCTGGAACAAGCTACCCCCTGATATTCACACAATTGCAGATGAAACTATTTTTAGGTCTAAACTTAAAACCCACCTGTAGAATGGCTTTTAATATGCTGTAATGGTGTGACAATTTCTTGTTTCCTTTTTAACTTTTCTTTTCTTTTGATATATGTATCTATTGTATGATATGCTGTTTTATTATATTCTATGATGTGAAGCACTTTGGATACCTGACGGTTGTTGTAAAGCGCTATAGAAATAAATGTTGATTGATTGATTGAAATAGGACTTAAACCAGCTTACAGCGGTTCCTTTAATGCCAATGAAATGTTCCAGTCTCTGCAATAGGATCTGATGGTCAATGGTATCGAAAGCGGCACCAAGATCTAATTGCAAATGCAATTAGGAGGTCATTAGTAATTTTCACCAGTGCTGTCTCTGTGCTATGATGAACTCTAAATCCTGACTGAAAAATCCTCAACTAAACTATTGCTATGTAGAAAGTCACACAGCTGTTTGGTGACTGCTTTCTCAAGGATCTTAGAGAGAAATGGAAGGTTAGATATAGGTCTATAGGTTTAATCTCAGGCATCAGATAATTATAATTATGGGTGGATAGTTCAGACATTGACTGTGAAGGCATTCCACCCTGTTAGGGGCATATACATAGTTATCACAACATGTTAAAAATGTAAATGTTTATTAATATTAAGATCTCACATGTTCAGTGTCCCTCCATATTATTTTTAGTTCTACGAATAATAACAAGACAGTTATTGATGAGTAAAATGTGTCTTGTTTATTTAGAAACTTTGCTTTAAACTAATTTTCCTCCCAAAATGGTAAATAACGACAGAATTTAGCACAAACAGTGCTATTAATCCTCTTCATCTCTTCACTTTAACACACAGACATGAAACCATTCAACTTTGTTCTCAAATGATTATTTAAAAGAACCTGTCTAACAGGGAGGAAGTACCACCAATGTGTGCGTTTTCCAACAAGGCAAACACTCTCTCAGATTTGTATATAATCATTTGGACTGCAGAATATTTTCCATGATGTTTTCTCTGATGGGAGTCGCAACAAGTAAACCAACACGTTCTCATCTCAATGCGTCATAACTGACACTTTCAGACAGCGTGACACTACTACTGCTAGAAGTGCTAGCTAGCTAGCTACCGCTAGCTAGCTAGCACTTCTGGTCTGTACGGGACGCCCCAGAGCACCCTACGCTACCTACGCTTTGTCACTCTTTCTCAAATCGACAGAATATGACGCCCTGAGATGAGAACGGGCTAAGTAAACACACATCCAAGAATATTTAACATCAAGTGCAGGACAGAGACAAACTCTGGGACAAGAAAAAGCAAAAACAATGGCTGGATGCATGCAGTCTCACCTGGCCCAGCCCAGTTGTGGTTATTTTTAGGGGTCCATGCGAAAGCAAGGCATCGCAGTTCCCAGGAACCCTACTTATTCTTGCACAGAGAATCTCATTCGTCGCTCCACAGTCCCGCAGCCTCAGCTCCCTCGTCTATCTGGGCAGCATGCAGGGGAATCAATTAGCCAACAATATGACAGACTTTTGTATATTTCTCACCTTCCCCCGATGGTCTGAATAACTCGCTAGATCTATTGGTAGTTGCTTTTTAGAAATAAAGTCTATGAGGGCCTGAAAAGGGTAGTCAGTGGACTAAACCACTGCGAGGCGTATCAGGGGGAAGACGTTATCTTTCAAAAATTAAAAACCCATTGCACTCTGTACCAAATACATCGACTAGATGCTGACGGACAACAGTGATTATATTTTCATTTCTGGATCCAAATTATTGCGAGGGACACTTCAGTAGCTGCTGGATATTGGTCTGAACATGTCTCTACCATTCCTACTAAATGGGATGCCCTTGGCTTAACATGATCATTGCACTGCAAATTTCAGCTCAATAATACAAACAAGTCATTTTTTTTACTGAGTCCACTTTGATACAAACATGAAAGAATAATGAATGCCCACTCACAAGTTAAATGCAGAGCAAATCTGGGGTTACAGAGTGGCAGAGGTGAAGAGGTTCAAGGGGAGCAGGGAGAAGCAGACTGGATGCACATGTTGTGTATTTGTGCGAGAGAGGAATGTAATGTCCGTGTTTGATGCTGAAAGAGGATGTGCTGGTCTGACCCCCCTCCTCCTTTCAGGGTGGAGCCTGCTGGAGTCCAATGGTTGAGACCAGGTCTGAGGAAGTGTAAGTGTGTTTTTCATTTGATTCATGAAAACATTCAACCATCTTCAGACTGTGACATCACTTATTCAAAGTGCCAATCAATGAACAGATGATAGATCAATAACTGCAGCTGGATTGTGTCTCGTTCTCTCATCAGATTCCTGTGAACTCACAATCGACACAAACACAGTAAACAGATGGATAATACTGTCTGACAACAACAGGAAGGCGACACGTGTGATGGAGGATCAGTCATATCCTGATCATCCAGACAGGTTCGACAAGTTCCATCAGGTGCTGTGTAGAGAAGGTCTGACTGGTCGCTGTTACTGGGAGGTCGAGTGGAGAGGAAGTGTTTCTATATCAGTGAGTTACAGAAGAATCAAAAGGAGAGGAGGCAGAGAAGACTGTGAGTTTGGATGGAATGATCAGTCCTGGAATCTGATTTGCTCTGATGTTGGTGGTCGTTATGGTTACAATGTCAGGCACAATAAGAGAGGAACAGACCTCATCTCCTCCTCCTCCTACTCCTCCTCCACTGTCTCTCACAAAGTAGCAGTGTATGTGGACTGTCCTGCTGGCTCTCTGTCCTTCTACAGAGTATCCTCTGACACACTGATCCACCTCCACACCTTTAACACCACATTCACTGAACCTCTTTATCCTGGATTTGGGGTCTTCTGGTCTGCTTCCTCAGTGTCTCTGGCTGTTTCTCAATACCGAGTTCACTAAGTTCGGACTTCTGTACTTTATAGCTCGGACTTGGCAAGTTCGGCTTGGGAGTACAAACTCCCAGGAATGGGAGCACGCAGTCCGTCATTCAGTAATTGGAACAGCAGCAGACTTGATGACGGCCGGTCCCGTTAGCTCACATCTCCAAAAACATCATAGCAAATTTTTATATCAGCTCTATCTTCGACCACACATTTGGAGTTTAAAGAATACACACATAAAAACTCTTAAAACTGAATTCTGTGACACAATAACTGCAGTATTATAACTTACAGTTGTAAGTCTTCTCCTCTGCCATTTCTGCTTGTTGGCTCAGTAATACGGGCGGACCGGGAACACATCCGGGTATTTGACTGTACTTGGCTTGATGTGGACTTTTGAATTGGAACAGTACTTGGGCTGCGACTGATGATGTTTCGTAAATCAACAATAACACAAGTTCCAACAAGAATGCAGATTGAGAAACAGCTTCTGTGTTCTGTGTAGGAGGGAGAGTCTCCTCCTGGTAGAGAACAGATCAGTTGAGTCTGTACAGGATCACAGAAATCTTTCAGCTTCTTTTAATAAATCCATCAATGAACTTTGTACAAAGTGATTCAAAGTGATTGAACAGATTCCTCATTTCCATGTAAACTTCTTCCACTTCCAGTCCTTTAAAGATGGAAGCTCTGATCATTAAATGGTGGAAATGCAGTTGACTTGGACCTTCTGTCATGTGTTGCTTTGAATTCTGGCTCTTGTTCCAATAAAAGCAGAATGTTACTGTGAGTGTGTTTGTTGTCTTTCTCAGCTCAGGACTACTGACACCATTCAGCTGGAAGATACAGTATATGGCCAAAAGTTTGTGGACGCCGTTGTCCATAAAGAAATGCTTTTCCCAGTTTGTTCTTTAGTTTCTTATAGTGTAGCACGTGTTCTCTCTTTTCACCTTTCCTCCTGTGTTTTGTGATTTGGGTGTCTTTATATTTGAGCCCTGTGTTCACTGTGGAAAGGCTTTGAATATCAGTCAGACGTCACGAAAGATCACATGAACATTATTTTGACTGTCCAACTCCAGATCGTTTCTTGTCCAGACAAGATAAGAAGTTGTAACTTAGTTAGCCACTGTTACGACCCGTGAGGTCTGTGTGCCGTATTTGTGTTGCTGTGGGTGTATCTGTCTCTCTCCTGCAGGTGTGTACCTGTACCCTGAGTGTGACGCTTCGCTGAATTTGCAGCTGTGGCTGATCAGTGGCAATTAGTGGGCCACATAAGCAGAGCCAGAGGGGTGCTCTCTGTCTCGCTTCTCACTCATCTCTCATTCACTCACCCACCTTTCCTTGGACTCGCAACAGTCTGTGTGGCTTATTGTGTGGTTATTGTGCGATTTACTGTGTGACTCGTAGGACATGACCGGCGGGTCACGAATGGGACGCTAGATAACACGTCCCATACCATCCAGATCTCAAGACAGGTTCAACAAGTTCCATCAGGTGCTGTGTAGAGAGGGTCTGACTGGTCGCTGTTACTGGGAGGTCGAGTGGAGAGCGCTGCTAGCAGCCAGCCTGATCACCAGCCGACTCCTGTTCCCTCGTCGGTGGGCCGACCAACACCAGCTCCTTTGGTGGCCCAGCCGACTCCTGTTCCCTCGTCGGTGGTCCGACCAACACCAGCTCCGTTGGTGGCCCAGCCGACTCCTGTTCCCTCGTAGGCGGTCCGACCAACACCAGCTCCGTTGGTGGCCCAGCCGACTCCTGTTCCCTCGTAGGCGGTCCGACCAACACCAGCTTCGTTGGTGGCCCAGCCGACTCCCATTCCTCGTGCTCCGTCAGTGGTCCGACCAACACCAGCTCCGTTGGTGGCCCAGCCGACTCCCGTCCCCTCGTCGGTGGTCCGACCAACACCAGCTTTGTTGGTGGCCCAGCCGACTCCCGTTCCCTCGTCAGTGGTCCGACCAACACCAGCTTTGTTGGTGGCCCAGCCGACTCCCGTTCCCTCGTCGGTGGTCCGACCAACACCAGCTTCGTTGGTGGCCCAGCCGACTCCATTCCTCGTGTCCGGTCCATGGTCCCCAGCCCTGCTGTCCAGTCGGTGGTCAGACCGACTCCAGCTCCTCGTGTCCGGTCCATGGTCCCCAGCCCTGCTGTCCAGTCGGTGGTCAGACCGACTCCAGCTCCTCGTGTCCGGTCCATGGTCCCCAGCTCTGCTGTCCAGTCGGTGGTCAGACCGACTCCAGCTCCTCGTGTCCGGTCCATGGTCCTCAGCCCAGCTGTCTCGCCGGTGGTCCTCAGCCCAGCTGAGCCTCCAGAGCACCCAAGCTTTGGGTGCCGACCTCCGGACAGGCCTCCTGCTCGGCCCCCAGTGGGTTTGCTGCCTCACTGTTGGCCGACCTGCCAACCCCTTGAACTCTGTGGCCCCCTTGATCTGCCCGGTCTGTTGGTTCGTCCCCCGGGGCGGCCTCCCGAACTCTGTGGCCCCCCTGTTCTGCCCGGCCTGTTGGGTCGACCTCCGGCGCAGCCTCCCGAACTCTGTGGCCACCCTGTTCTGCCCGGCCTGTTGGGTCCCACGGGACACCCACCTGAACTGTTTTGCCCTCCTGGTCTGCTCGGTCGACCTCTGGGTCTGCCTCCTGAACTTTTGTTCACCTCTGGCCACCCGGGACGGCCTCCTGAACTGTGTTTTCCCCCTGATTTGCTCGGCCTGTCGGGTCGTCCTCCGGGACGGCCTCCTGAACTGTGTTTTCCCCCTGTTTGCTCGGCCTGTCGGGTCGCCTTCTGGGACGGCTCCCAGAACTGTTTTGTCCCCTTGGCCTGCTTGTGCGACCTCCCGAACTTCTGGCCACCCACCTGAGAGTTCCTGGTCTGGCCCTCCTCCTGTCCTCCCTCCGCCCACCCTGGACCGGTTTGTGCTGTTTTGGGTTTTGTTGACCGTCTAGAGACACTCATCGGTGGGGGGGTACTGTCACGCTCTGCCGGTTGGCCATCCTTTGTGTTGCACATTTGTGTTAATTAGTGTTATTTTGGTCTGTTGGATTTTGGGGGTCTGTCTTGTCTTTCGTCTAGTGTTCGGTAACCCTTGTCATGTCTGTTACCCCAGTGATCCCTCTGCATGTCTGTCTGCGCGCGCTCTCTCTCTCTCTCTCTCTCTCTCTCTCTCTCTCTCTCTCTCTTCCCCCCCCCCCCTACCTGTGCCTCGTTAGCCTCATGTCTTTCACCTGTGTTGCTCCCGCCCTGCTCGTTAGTCCCTGTGTATATATACCTGGTGTTTCTGTCTTGTCTTTGTCCGGTCATTGTTCATTTTACCCCCCAGTCTGTCGTGCGTGTACTCTCTGCCTGCCTGTAACCAGCCTTGCTTGTTTTGGATTTCTGTTATTCAGCCACTCACCTGTAAGTGTGCTCCCTTTTGGTTATATTAAAACCCTTCGTTGAACTATACCTGCTCCGCTCTGAGTCCTCCAACCTGCCTCCACACCACGATCGTGACAGTTCTCTCTTTCTACTGCACCTCCGCTAGCTGGATGATAAGCACAGTGTTGCCTCAGATTAATCCCCATATCCTCCCCTACACTCTTCTGTGCTGTGCTAATGAAAGGTGTGCCGTTATCACTGGAGATCTTAGCTGGTGCAATAATGCAACTTTGACAAAATTTCTGGGAGAAGTTGTAGAACCCCTTTGTGTCTGTTTATTTCCTGTGACATACTCCCTTTTGATACATGGTCTTTACCGTGTGTCAACTTAGCATAATAAGGAAACAGATACTTAGGCAGGCAGGCTTCCCATCAGGCCATACCACATTGTCAGAAAATGTGTAGCCTACTTTCTTCCACACAGCTCTTTCCTCTGGGCTGGCTCTCGTATGTAATTCCTGCAAATCAGCTGTAGGAGTCAATGGCGGGTCAGTTTAAACAGTGCATTGGGTGGTTAGTGTGTGTTTTGCTGCAGCCTTTGCTGCAAGGTCAGCTCTGGCATTGCCCTGAGAGATAGGATCAAGTTTGTCCGTGTGAGTGTCACATTTACACACAGCAACCATTTTGGGCAACAGAACAGCATCAAGTAGGTCAGCAACCAGTTTGTGATGAGCGACAGGTTTGCCTGTGGATGTTAAAAACTTCCTGTTTGCCCACAATCTCCCAAAATCATGAATAACACCCCAAGAATAACGGCTGTCTGTAAAAATATTTACAGTTTTGTCCTTTGCATATTTACATGCTTCTGTCAGTGCAACTAACTCTGCTGCTTGTGCAGAATAGTTTGAAGGGAGCGGTTTTGCTAGAATTGTCTCATGCAAAATTGTTACTTGAAAACCTGCTCTATGTTTACCAGTTGCTGGATCACGTGATGCTGAGCCGTCCACAAACAATTCCATGTCTGGGTTTGTTAGAGGAGTCTCCTGCAAGTCTGCCCTTGGGGAGCAGGCTTCTGTTATGAATGCAACACAATCATGCGGCGGTCCTTCACCTGGAGATGGGAGGAGAGTAGCCGGATTTAACACAGTGCATCTCTGAACAGTGATGTTAGACATATCAAGTAACACAGTGTTTTGTATCTCAGCCACCTGGCTGTGGAGAGATGAGATGTTTTTTGTTCAAGTAAAATCATCGACAGCATGTGGAGCCAACAAAGTCAAGTCTGAATAACCCACAATATCACAAGATGCCATGGCTGCTTTTCTAGCAGCTGCCACAGAAAACCATTTACTGTCAGGTGGTACCTGTGAGGGGATCGTGTGAGTGTTTGGGACATTTGGCGCCCGTGCGTACACTGCTGAGTTGACAAGTTTAAGAGAATCAAAGACTGGCTTGATGCCTTCAACAGCCTCTTTTCAAAGGATATTGATTTTGACATGGTCTGTATGGGGATTTTGGGGTGATAACTACAGGTTCAGCACCTTTAATTAGCCCTACATCATACTTACCCTGTGCCCACAAGCATGAGGGGCACTTCACAGGAATGTCTGAGACATCTTTAACAAAAATGTGTTTATCAATCGTTGCTTTACCATCTGTTGTCACATTTGTCATCTGAAATCTGTATCTGGAATGAGCTCGACAGTTCTCACTGCAGTCACTACAGCAAAGAATCTTTTACGATGTACGTCTTTCCCCACCCACCAGCATGTTTT
This sequence comes from Micropterus dolomieu, assembly GCF_021292245.1. Lineage (NCBI taxonomy): Eukaryota > Metazoa > Chordata > Actinopteri > Centrarchiformes > Centrarchidae > Micropterus > Micropterus dolomieu. The sequence goes on along the minus strand of NW_025742819.1, from coordinate 45,802 downwards.
CATCCAGGGTCCTAAATCCTCCCACCAGTCATGTTTAGCTTTGACCAGAGGGACCTGAGGAACTGAGTCAGGGATCTGAAACAGAGTTTTAGAGTGTGGATCATTCACAATAACTGAAACAGCACATCTTTTATTGCTCCAATACAACCAGTTCAGCGTCAGTGTGTTTTTATCTTTATGTTTTCTTAACCATTCTTTCTCAAAGCTCGTACCAGCAACAAGAAGTACGTGTGACCTTCAGCCCAGTTCTTGTGGGGACATGAAGTCTGTCTGAGTGTCTGTGTTATGGAAAAGCGTCTTGACTTCCGCGATTAAGGAATGATTAACTGAGTTAACTGCTGCCTCTGGCATTTTCCACTGATAATCACATAGCAACTCCTTTTGACTCTGTTTAACAAACTGTGATGTCATCTCAGAAACTCTAGCCACTACAACACCATGGGGAGTGGAAATCAGAATTATGCCCAACAAACACATCAAATCTCGAGCGAGGAGATTAACAGGGCAATGGTCTGACAGCAAAAAAGAATGTTTGAAATGCTTTTCAATCTCCTCACTGCATGTTGAAGCTGCTGTGAATCTCTCCACCAGAGGTTTCCCTGAAACCCCCACTGTCCTGAGACATCCAGCGCTCATTTTTGGAGTAGTTTGAAATTCCTGACTTCTAATGAGTGATTCTGTGGCTCCTGAGTCAACTAGAAATCTGATATCTTTCCCTGCCACATTGATTATATGTTCAGGCATGCGTTGAAATGCGTCATTCTTGTATTTAGCATATATCCTTGTTGATTCTACTTGATCAGTTTCCTGTCTCTGCTCAAGATACAGAATAGCCTCATTTATCAAAGTCTGCATGTCTGCTTCAGTTTTAACCTCTGTTTCTGTGTGTGTGTTAGTGTCTGTGTGTGTGTCAGTGTCTGTGTGTGTGTCTGTGTGTGTGTCTGTGTCTGTGTGTCTCTGTCTGTGTGTCTGTGTGTCTGTGTCAGTGTCTGTGTCTGTGTGTCTCTGTCTGTGTGTCTGTGTCTGTGTGTCTGTGTCTGTCTGTGTCTGTCTGTGTGTCTGTGTCAGTGTCTGTCTGTGTCAGTGTCTGTCTGTCTGTGTCTGTGTGTCTGTGTCTGTCTGTGTCTGTGTGTCTGTGTCTGTGTGTCTGTCTGTGTCTGTGTCAGTGTCTGTGTGTCTGTCTGTCTGTCTGTCTGTGTCAGTGTCTGTCTGTGTGTCAGTGTCTGTCAGTGTCTGTGTGTCAGTGTCTGTCAGTGTCTGTGTGTCAGTGTCTGTGTGTCTGTGTCTGTCTGTGTGTCTGTGTCTGTGTGTCTGTCTGTCTGTCTGTGTCAGTGTCAGTGTCTGTGTCTGTGTCTGTGGGTCTGTGTGTCTGTGTCTGTGTGTGTCTGTGTGTGGGTGCTCCCACGTGATTCATGTGCAGGTTTCTCTGTCATCACAGTTCCAGTCTCCAAACCTTCCTTCTCTGGCCTCGGTTTCCCCCCTGCCAGTCAATCGGCCACCTGTCCTTTGTTAGCCTCTGCACAGTCTCGGACCCAGTGTCCATGCTTTTTGCAAATGTGACAAGCATCAGATCTGCCACGGCCTCTTCCTCTGCCTCCACAACCCCGACCTCTGCCTCTTCCTCTGCCTTTTTTCTGATCTTGTTGCAGCTGGGCCATTTGCAGCCTGTCTTTCTGCTGCTCTCTCTGATCCTTTTTGTTCAGGAGGAAATCCTCCGCATGGGCGGCATGTCTTTGAACAATCTCCAGGTGACCATGTTGCCATGTCAAGTTGCGTTTCACCATGTGTGCGATCTCTGGCCTCAGTCTGGTGATAAAGTTATTTCTGAGAGTGGCTTCCCATGGGGTGATGTCATGTCATGGTCCCAACACCGCTGGCTTTAACAGACCGCTGTGGGTTTCATGAAGTTCAGCGAGTCTGTTGGGATGTCTGTCACTGTCTCGTCACGCCTTTGTGTGCACCCTGTTAATAGTGCCCAGTCCAGCCTCCGGGGAAATAGTTCCTCTATTTTCTTGCAGAGATTGTGAACCACTAGCCTGTAGTTTGCGTTCTCTGTGTCATCCCAGGAAGGTTTTGACAGTCTAATGGCGGGATAGCCTGCTGACACCCGTGCCCAGGTTGCCCCCATCTGAAGGGTTAACAGTTGTCTCAGTTCAGCGGTTGTGGGTCTGAATTGTTGGCAAAAGATCAGCAGATGTTCAGCATATTTCACCCCAACGTCCTGGATTCGAGGAAGCTGCTGTGATGCTTCCTTCATCTCGCTGAATAGCCACGGTCTGTGGATCACCAGTGCGCTTCCATCTCCGGACGCCACTTCCATCATTGGGACCGTGCCATGGAGGTTTGTTGGTGGATTGGAGGTTGGTAAATAAACCTTGTTGGATCTGGTGTGGTGCGGGCTGGATGGCTCCCCTCCCATTGCTGAGGCTGCTGCTGTTAGCTCGTCTACGGATCTTGTTCCATCTTACTGTTATTTGAAGCCATTTTCCTTTGGTACTTAAAACCCTTAATTCCCAGAATGTAATAAAGAATTAACCTTTGAAGATGTTTATTCTTTAAAATTTAGAATTAGCTGTCTCTTTTGTTTCAAATGTGGGAGGTTTGTTTAAGTCTTGTGTTATGAGGACCTTGAAGCCGGGCGCCTGGGAAAATATTGTTTACAGATCTATATTTTCTCTAAATTCTTACGTGTTTCTATTAAATGTTAACAAAGCTGGTAGTCTGAGGAAATCCTATCCTGTTTACAAAAAGCCTTTGTTCAACATTCACACGTTCTGTTAACAAGGCTGTTTTCAATTCTCACTTTTTTTATTCGCAATTCAGTCATGCCTCTGTGGTAAACACATTCAGCATTCAACAATACTGTATATTTACTTTGCATTCAACTAGAATAGCAACCTTAAGTAAAATAGTACATTTTAAAACAATTGTTTTTTACCATTTTATTCTGAGTCCTATGACTCACACTCCTCTATTTTACTGTGGGTCCCAGACCCAAAAGAACTGATGCAACAGTATATCCCAGACCTATAAGAAATCCACTGCCCCCCAATGATTTCTTGACTATAGTACCTTTAACACAAAGCTTTGCCGATTCACACAGCGGCCCCAGGCCTGCCCTGCTGACACGTCTGTCACGCACACCCTGAGAGGTAGCGAGAATCGTTCCACTTCAACAGTCTAATCACCAAAAAGAGAGTGTTGCCAGCCACCAGGTTCATTGTGGATCACAGTGGTGAGGGAGCCTCAGACACTCAGGCGTCAGGCCCTCAACGTCTCACCCGTATTTTGGAGGGGAGGTTTGAAGTCCCAGCGGCATCGTCTGCACAAATATATCCAGTGAGAGGAAAAAGTCCATCTAGAAGCTAAATAGAATGTATTATTTACTGTAGGATTCTTTAACATGCAGGGGGTTTTAAGGCAGTATTTAGGTTTAAGGTGGTATTAGAATTTTTAACATGGTTTCAAGGTTTCTCAAGCAGTATTTGGATTTAAGGTGGTAGTAGAGTTTTTAACATGGTTTCAAGGTTTTTCAAGTGGTATTTGGATTTAAGGTGGTATTAGAATTTTTAATATGGTTTCAAGGTTTTTAAGGCGGTATTTAGGTTTAAGGTGGTATTAGAGTTTTTAACATGGTTTCAAGGTTTTTCAAGTGGTATTTGGATTTAAGGTGGTATTAGAATTTTTAATATGGTTTCAAGGTTTTTAAAGTGGTTTTTAGGTTTAATGTGGTATTACAATTTTTAACATGGTTTCAAGGTTTTTAGGTTTAAGGTGGTATTAGAATTTTTAACATGGTTTCAAGGTTTTTAAGGCGGTATTTAGGTTTAAGGTGGTATTAGAGTTTTTAACATGGTTTCAAGTTTTTAAGTTGTTTTAAAGGCTGATGGTCAGACCCAGGACTAATGGTCTAGTTAGCATTGACTCAGTTCTTCCTGTGTTTAAATCTTAATACAGTTTCTACAGCTTTCTGCTTGCTTCAGTAAAATTTCCAGTCTTGTAGGTAAAGCGGGTAAATAAGCTGTGAAACTACAGCTGGTTTCCATCTTTAAGACTTCCAGGGTTTTCTTTTCATTAATGACTCGTTGTTGGTTTCTGATCTCAGGTCAGTTTAAATTCCTCTTCCAATCTGACCTGCAGTCACCTGTACAGGTGAGTCTGTAGCTGAGGAGGGTCTCGACTGCTCTGGCTGTTAGACCCGCCTCTAGGTACTGTTAAAACGTGTGGTGTGGAGTACAGCTGTAAAGTCAGGATGTTCCTGCAGCGGCTGCTCTGTGGTCACTGAGGTGGAAGGAGCTGGGCCCTGAACATCAGGAATAGTTTAAACTCAGGTTTTAGTTTAAAAACAGGACGCAACAGTTCCCTGTTTGGATTCCAGGAGGACAAAGTGTCAGACAGTGAAAAGCATCTCACCATGAGTCTGAGTATACTGCTATATATATATGCAGTGTGAACAGTGCCGACAGCCGAGTAGTTCTCACTGTCCAGTCTGAGTATACTGTGTGACGGGAATTTCATGATTCCATCTTTAAGATACTGCTATGTAACTAATCTCACCAGCCTCTTGGGTATGGGGTCAATGGAAGGTAAATGTGAGTGATGCTTCCAGAGGGGTCAGGACTTTAAGTTGTTCACCACATGTGCTTTGGACAGGAGTGTCCTCCTATAGATCCAAATTGAGTGTCCCCTAGGGAACACTGAGAGACACCATGTTCCTTTAATGAGATAGTACTCCAACCCTGAGACTAAGATAAAAGCTGCATGACCTGTTACACTGCAGCTCACTCGGATGATACTCTCTGATGTGTATGTGTCCCCGTGAGTTCTTTCTGCAGAAGACTTGAATAAAATTCACAGAAAGACATGTTTGCCTGAGCTGTTTATTTAAACACGCAATTCCCACCACAACTGCAATATATGCAGTGTGAACAGTGCCGACAGCTGAGTGGTTCCCCTTCGAGGGAACTCGAACTGCGTCGGTTACGACACTATGGGAACGCCTCTAGGCGTAGCAGGTCTGAATGTGAATGAAATCACTCCAATCCTATTGGCTTGTTGCTAGAACGGTAAGGTGTGACGGAGTAACCGGAGGAGTATAAAGCACACCTGTACACACTCATCATTAGCTTTTTTCTATTCAGTAGGCGCTCTGTATGTTGTTTGAAGAAAGCTCCAGTCCCACAAACAGTGTGTCTTACCTGAAGAAGAAGTCTACCAGCATGTCCGGCAACCAGATGTACAGAAGGTGTGTTTTTTCTTGCCCTCGGTACATCACGGATGGAGATTCTCATGAGATGTGTGCCTGCGCCCGTTGCGAAGCCCTTTCCGTGCGGATACTGAGGTACAGCATGGCTCTCTTTTCCGAGGATGGCCGGATGTGTTCTCTGCTGAGGCAGCCTGGCGGCTTCACTCATGGGCTTCACAGCGTGATCTGTCGGAGGATTTCGGGACGGTTGAGGCTTTTTCCCATACTTCATCCGCTGGCTCCGACGCTTCCTTTCCTCCTTTCCTCCTTCCGTTCGGGAGCCCATTCTCAGCTTCTCCCGCTCGAGGTTTGGATCTGGAGACGCTGCAGGAATCCGACTCTGAGGAGGCGGACGTGCTCAGCGTAGTGGACGATGACTTCCGAGTCTCGGGGCGGCGTCATCTGGCGGCGCCCGACTATGACATGTTACTGGAGGTGGTGACTAGAGCCGTGGCTAAGCTCAATATCAAATGGCCACAGGAGGAGCAGACACCACAGGCTAGTAGTAAGCTTGATGAAAGGTTTCTTAAGCACCATGTGCCACCTCCACGCCGGTCTCTGCCATTCTTTCCTGATTTAAATGATGAACTGAGTAATCATGGGGCAGACCCTTCTCTACACGGCTTTCCACACCCCTATCACTGAATTACAGTAATATGATGGGGGTTAGGGACCGTGGTTATGGGAGGATGCCTCGGGTGGAGGATGCGCTTGCGAGCTATCTCTCCCCTCGACTTGCGTCCTCCCTGGAGAAGCCGGCGTTACCCTCCAAGCCATGTCGCACCACATCTACACTCGTGGGGAAGGCGTACATGGCAGCGGGCCAGGCAGGTGCGAGCTTGCACACCATTGCGGTGCTTCAAGCCTACCAATTCGACCTGCTACAGGAGATGGTTGGCGGAGCTTCGCAGAACCATGGAGCGTTAAATGCAGGGCGAAGCGTTCCGCCAGTACCTCCCTCGCCGGTCTGGACCCAAGGCAGCTGAGGCTTCCAGGTGTAGGTCCCTTCCCTCTACGAGCTCCTACGGAGAGGAGAGGAAGCAGAGTGTCGAGTGTGAGCTGGGGCAGCGAGACGGCGCTCTCACCCTCAGCCTTCTGAGAGACGCGATCTGAGGACCGTCATCCAGTCCCGACGGAGCTCAGGGAAGACCAGGGTAGGGGAGTCTTTCTCCCCGACTACCAGCCCCGAGGGGCTAGTTCCGTTGGCAGACTTTGCAGAGGCTTGGCGGAGCCTGACGAACATTTCTCCATGGGTCCTGCGAACTGCCATACATGGGTTTCGACTACAGTTCAAAACCCGCCCTCCAAAATTCAACGGGGTGGTTTGGACTGTGGTACGCCCGGAGCAAGGTCCGGTGTTAGGACAGGAAGTTCGTACTCTGCTGAGGAAAGGGGCCGTGGAACGTGTCTCCCCCCCAGACAGAGACGCCGGTTCTACAGCCGGTACTTCATAGTCCCCAAGAAGGACGGAGGGCTGCGCCCTATTTTGGATCTGCGGGTTCTAACTGGTCTCTGAGGAGATTCAGGTTCAAGATGCTCATCATCCCCGATATCGTGACGCACATCCAATCCGAGGATTGGTTCGTCACGATAGATCTAAAGGACGCCTATTTCCACGTCTCCATCCGTCCTTCTCACAGGAAGTTCCTGAGGTTCGCCTTCGGGGGTAAGGCTTACCAGTATCGGGTTCTTCCATTCGGCCTGGCACTTTCCCCTCGCACATTCACCAAGTGTATGGATGCAGCACTGGCCCCACTGAGGCTCCAGGGCGTCCAGATTTCAACTACATCAACGACTGGCTCATCCTAGCCCAGTCTCGAGAGTTGGCGGTTCGGCATTGAGATGTCGTTCTGGCTCATCTGCGGCGTTTAGGGCTGAGGCTCAACGCAAAGAAGAGTGTGCTGGTGCCCACCCAACGGACTATGTTCCTAGGGGTAGTATGGGATTCGACAACGATGCAGGCACAATTGTCTCCGGCACGTGTCGACACTATATTGGCTTCCGTGAAAGGGGTGAAGTTAGGCCACGCCATCACTATAAAACACTTCCAACGAGTGTTGGGTCTCCTGGCGGCTGCGTCCAGCGTAATACCATCTGGACTGCTGCACATGAGACCCCTGCAGTGGTGGCTAAGGGCCAAGGGTTTTTCCCCGAAGGGAAATCCTCTCCGTCTGATTTGGGTTACGCGCAAGTGTCTTCGTTCCCTATCAGTTTGGAAGGAAACTTGGTTCCTGTCCCAGGGGCCCGTGCTGGGAGGGTCGTGTGCATCAATCCGAGTGGCATATCAACTGTCTCGAGATGTTGGCGGTGTTCCAGGCTCTAAGGAGTTTCCTGCCCGATCTCCAAGGCCTATCTGAATCACCAGGGCGGTCTGCGCTCGCGCCCTCTGTACAGACTGGCGCGTCAGATCCTACTGTGGTCCCAGCAGAGGTTACTATCGCTCAGGGCGATGTATCTTCCGGGGACGCAGAATCAGGGAGCAGACCTGCTGTCGAGGCAGGGGCTGAGGCCCGGGGAATGGAGACTTCAACCCGAAGTGGTGAAGCTCCTGTGCGAAGAGTTCGGCCCCATAGACGTGGATCTGTTTGCGTCTCAAGAGACTACGCACTGCCCGCTATGGTTTCCTCTCGTTCCTCCAGCCCCGTTGGGTCTGGACGCCATGGTATATTCGTGGCCGAGGCTACGTCTGTACGCTTTTCCCCCAGTCGCTCTGCTCCCGGGGGTTCTGGAGCGGATCCGCCAGGACAATGTCGGCCTACTGCTCGTAGCCCCGTTCTGGCCAACCCGGGTGTGGTTCTCGGACATCATGATCGCTCCTGGACGGCCCGCCGTGGCGGGTCCCTCTGAGGAGAGACCTGCTGTCTCAGGCGCAGGGCCGGGTTCTTCACCCTTGCCCCGCCATATGGCGACTGTGGATCTGGCCCCTGAGGGGGCACAGTACCTAGAGGCGGGTCTAACAGCCAGAGCAGTCGAGACCCTCCTCTGCTCCAGGGCCCCGTCCACACGGATCCTCCGTGGTGCCCGGAGGATGAGACCTGCGACTCGGTCCAAGGTTCCCACTTGGGATCTGGCGGTGGTTCTTGGGGCGTTGGCTGAGGCCCCCTTCGAACCCCTGGAGTCAGCTGAGTATCACCTCTCTGAGGAGGGTGGGGGATCTCCAAGCGCTTTCGGTTTCCCCGCAAGCCTGGAGTTTGCCCCGGGGAATATTAGGGCTATCCTGCACCCTCGTCCAGGATACATCCCTAAAGTGCCTTCTTGTGCGGCAGGGTCCACAGTGCTGCAGGCATTCATCCTCCACCTCATGTGACGGCGGAGGAGGGGAGACTTCCTCCCCTCTCTCTCTCCTTACATCTCTCTCTCTCTCTCTCTCTCTCTCCTTCACCCCCAACCGGTCGAGGCAGATGGCCGCCCACCCTGAGCCATGGTTCTGCTCGAGGTTTCTGCCTATTAAAAGGAAGTTTTTCCTTGTCTGTCGCCTAGTGCTTGCTTTTGGTGGGAACTGTTGGGCTTCTGTAAATAACATCACAGAGTACGGTCTAGACCTGCTCTTTTATGAAAAGCGCTGTGAGATAACTGTTGTTGTGATTTGGCGCTATATAAATAAAATTGAATTGAATTGAACTTCATCTGCTCTGCTCCTTTCCTGGGCCTCTTTGCAGGATGTTTGTTTAGCGGCTGGCTGGGCCACTCCGCACACATTCATTCGGTTTTACAGTCTTGACCTTGCTTCGGCACCTGGCACTTGTGCGCTCTCCTCTTAGTCGTGCCACTTTATTGCACACTGGGGCAGGCGGGGTTTTCGGCACGGTTTAGTGGGTATCTCGTTCCCATAGTGTCTTAACCGACGCAGTTCGAGTTCCCTCAAAGGGAAACGTCTCGGGTTATGTATGTAACCCTGGTTCCCCGAGAAGGGGAACGAGACACTGCGTCGGCCCGCCGCACCTCTCTCCCCGCCTGAAGCACCTGCTTCATAGTTTAAGCTAATGATGAGTGTGTACAGGTGTGCTTTATACTCCTCCGGTTATTCCGTCACACCTTACTGTTCTAGCAACAAGCCAATAGGATTGGAGTGATTTCATTCACATTCAGACCTGCTACGCCTAGAGGCGTTCCCATAGTGTCGTAACCGACGCAGTGTGTTGTTCCCCTTCTCGGGGAACCAGGGTTATATACGTAACCCGAGACGTTCTCACTGTCCGGTCTGAGTATACTGCTATGTATGCAGTGTGAACAGTGCCGACAGCTGAGTGGTTCTCACTGTCCTGTCTGAGCATACTGCCAGGTATGCAGTGTGATGTCTTTATTCAATAAATGCATGGAGAGATGAATAGAAACAGGATGGGCTGTGGACAAAACAAGACTAGAGCCCTACCAATATGGATTTTTGGGGACCCGATATTAAAGAGAAAAAGAGCAGATTTGGTAGACCCCTTTACTGAATAAACTACACTTAGGCCCATACTGAAAGCTGTTGTGCATGTGGGCTATAAAACCTTTTCCTGAATGGATTGTTAAAAAATGATTAAAGTCTCAACAACTTAACATATAAACAATTGCACGTCAATAAATATTTGCTGCTAGATGAAGCAACTTTTTCAGCAATCTGTAATGCAGAGAGCAAGCGAGTGAGCGAGAATAAGCTGTATTTTACCCTAACATATTCTGTCATAAAACTAGGCTACTTACAATGTAGCATATTAATAGCTAGTTTATCCTTACCGGCACTCTTTAATTCTACCCAAAGCTACAAGAAACCATTTCTCAAATAGCATCTGAAGTGTCTACCATCCAGTTTGTCAGCAGCGTAGCCTCCACCACTCAAGTAATGTAACATTAAATATATTGCTGTGACCCAGTAGGAAACCAGGAGAGGGCAATGAGAAACGGGAGGGTTAGCAAGCCTGGTCAGGACAGAAGAAGTGATTAGGGCTATTTTTATTATCATATAAGTCATGTATTTAACGTGACAAATGATTAACCCACCATGAACGCTTACTGACTTTCACAGTTTTCACGTGACGTCACACTGAAAACGTTCCCTTGGCAGGCAAAAAGACGTTAATTTTCGTTGCCCGCCAACCAATATGCAAGTGATGCACTGTTACTTTGAGTTTGTTACTTTTTGCGTTGCCAAAATGCTGGATGGTTGTTGTGCTTTCGGATTTATTAATCGAGGAGACAAGCCTGGGCTGTGTTAGGTGAGGGATTCCCCTGAAGGTAAAAGTAAACAGTCGAGCAGCAGCAGGGACCTGCCGTTTTTTAATGGTAGAAATGCGGCAGCGGATGCTGTAACGCTATATGGATTGGATATGCCCAACACTTGTAGTAAAATTGTAAAATTTGACTGCTTTTGCGGCGTCTCTACGAAGGAGTCGCTATGTTGGTCCGTTTTTTTGCCCTCCAGTTCACCGCGCATGTCACGTGACTGAAAACTATGAATAGGACCGAACAGTCTTCCTGTATGATAAAAAAACATTCACATGCAATTCACATCTGTTGAACATTAAAATACAATTACAGTTACATTTAAGTCTTAACCTACCCCATAGTGTTTCAAACCCTTGACTAACTCATCATGGCAGCTCTGTCGTTGAATGAGGACATGGTAAATATTGATTTCTGCATTCCACTGTTTGCTCCAGCTCATCCTTGGTTGCTGCTTCATCAACCTAAAGGTGCATAATGGAAACATAAGCATAACAAAGATACATTCATAGTTAAAATAAATGCCTCAGAAATTAGAGCTGAAGCCAAAAAATCTGCATATATCATACCTTCTTCAGGGCTTCTCTCAGTTCCATGTCAGCTACATCATCTGGAGTGACATTCACCTGAAAGATGTGTCCTGTGAGAAGGTAGTCCACTACAAGAGGAGAAAGTAGGGCTGCAGGCTCACCACCCTGGACTATGATGGTTGACATCATGTGTCCAATAGTGCGGTACATTCCATTTTGCACATGAGAAATGTTCATTCTTGGAATGAAGCCATTTGGAGACTCTGGGAGAAAAGGAAAATAACAAACAAGAAAAACTATTCCACTTGTGCAAAAATAATCATTCAAGCATACATAACCAAAATGTGATATCTGACACTGTATTTGTTTTCCAAATTTTAGAGGGCAATTTACCCATTATTTAAAACCAAGCATTTTAACAACACAGTAGTAAATGAACATTTAGTACCAAACATTTATGCCAAAAAAAGATTACCTTCAAATGCTCCACTCTCTCTGTAGATAGCTTTTACAAGTAGACGGGAGAATTCTCGGCAGGGGCCTCCGAGGTCTTCTGCATCTTCATCACTGGCAAAGGTGACAGACAGCACATCGGTGCTCTCAGAAAATCTGCGTCTACTAAAGCGTCGAAGGGCAGTTGTCCACACATTAGCTCGGCTGATGTAGATGGGTCTGTAGGCTGTTGTGACGACCTTCTCACTGTGTGTTTTTACAATTTCATTAATTTAAAAGGATCATAACTATACAACACACAAGCCAGACTGATCTTGTCTTTGTGTGAATGGTGCAACACTACTAGTTAAAAATACCTTGAATCACGTAAGGACTCCGCAGACTCTTCCATAATAGTGCGTCTAATGGCCTCCTGAATGGCTTCATCTTCTTCAACATCAATAGGACTAGATAAAAGACACAAGAGGATAAACGATTAATTCCCTTACAAAATTAACCAACACAAAATGTAATGTAAATGTTAGGAAAACCATAACACATAATTGTACAAGAAAACTGCATAGCGAACTGCTTCATTTGGCCCTTGCTGTCCTTATAATTCCATCACATTGTCAGATGGAGCACTGGTTTCAAAACCCTCTTGCCTCTCACAGTGTTCTCTCTGGGATGTGGATGGTGCACCTCTCTGGCTGATTATATGAAAAGATTTATTCAGTAATACTTAATATTAACCGTAAACCAAAAAAATCACCAATTCATAATTTAACAGAAATGTAGATCAGAAGTTATCCTCTAAAGGCTGCTACGGTGTTATTTATTTTCACACAGATGAGGTGCGTCGTGTGTTGTTTTTTACCCATCTCTTCTTCATTGCACAACCGGGCTTTCAAAATCACTGTCATCAGACAGCTCCACACATCCATTCTGCATAAAAGAAAGGTGTGAACTCTTATGTTAAACAGGCAACTTGAACACCAAGTTATAAAGCAAAATCTTTTACAGTATGACACATAATTTGCTCTGACTGACAAATCACATATTTTTATATTTAGAATACAGCTGGGTTTTTGAGGCTAAGAGGCTGTATGTTGCTGGTAATTAGTCAATATGGACTGCAAGACCCCCCCTATCGCAGTTACATCCACGGATTGGGTGGGTCTTATCAATAGTTGATGGGTTGCGGATGGGTGAAATAGGATTAATCGACTCCCCATCAAGAAACACGCTGTGCGCGTTTACGCACAAGGTACAGTAGCAAAACTTCATTGATTATTTAATCTCCCGACAATCCGACAGGATCTGACAGCAGCTTCTCCAATCATGAAAGGAAATAGTTAAAGAAAACATACAAAATTCTACTTATGCATGATCCATGATGATAAAGATACAGAATACTTTAAATGCATAACAAAATAGCAGATTGTCAATATTTCAGAGACCCTCCAAAGTTCCCAAATCATGTCCTATTAAGAGGAGCCGAGCTTCCCCTGGCTTGCCGTAGTTTGGACCCTGCCTACAATCTTAAACATTTCCAGCAACAGGAAATAAGGATTTTAATCTTTTACTCACGGATTTTTCATATGGTGCCAAAACACCACTTAATTTCGTGTTAAAGACGTTGTACCGCTCACTACTTAGACTGTAACATTAACGAAACTTCTCTTTCCCAAGCCACATTAACCAGCTCTGACTGGGGGATCCTGAGGTGTTCCCAGGCCAGTGTGAAGATATATCTCCACCTAGTCCTGGGTCTTCCCCAAGGCCTCCTCCCATCTGGACGTGCCTAGAACACCTCCCCAGTTGAGGTCAACAGGGTCCCATCCTTACTGTACACAGCTTGGAGCCGACCTTCTCCATGTCGTCTCCGAACTTCTCCCACATCCACTGCTTCACATCTGCCACAGCAGAGGCTGAAGCCCTTCGGGCCTATTGGTACCTTGCAGCCACCTCCAGAGTCCTCCGGGACAACAAATCCCGGAAGGCCTCCTTCTTCAGTCAGACGGCTTCCCTGACCACTGGTGTCCACCACGGTGTTCGAGGGTTACCGCCCCTTGAGACACCTAAGACCTTGAGACCACAGCCTCCAGCTGCGGCTTCAGCAATAGAGGCTTTGAACATTGCCCACTCATGTTCAATGTCCCCAAACTCCACAGGGATGCCAGAAAAGCTCCGCGGAGATTTGAGTTGAAGATCTCACGGACAGGGGCCTCTTTCAGATGTTCCCAGTTCTCCTGCACCACCCGTTTGGGCTTACTGGGTCTGTCCAGAGTCTTCCCCCACCACTTGACCCAACTCACCACCAAATGGTGATCAGTTGACAGCTCCGCCCCTCTCTTCACCCGAGTGTCTGAAACATGCGGCCTCAAATCAGATGAAACGATTACAAAATTGATCATTGATCTTCGGCCTGGGGTGCTCTGGTACTACGTACACTTATGAGCATCCTTATGTTCGAACATGGTGTTTTTTATAGACAATCCATGACTAGCACAGAAGTCTAACAACAAACACCCACTCGGGTTCAGATCAGGGGTGCCGTTCCTCCCAATCACGCCTTTCCAGGTATCTCCATCATTGCCCACATGCACGTTGCAGTCTCCCAGCAGAACTATGGTGTCCCCTACTGGAGCCCCACACAGAACTCCATTCAGGGTCTCCAAGAAGAAGAATACTCTGAACTGCTGTTTTGTGCATATGCACAAACAACAGTGTAGCATAACTACTTTTGTAATAAGACAAATTATGAATATTAATATTTAGAAATATTATTCATAAACTCGTTTCTTGGGGCACCATCAATTCCATTCGCCAGGGCCTTCAGGACTCCCTAGGTATGGGTTTTAATAATTATACAATTATCACTAGCGATCAGTTAGTTAATAATTGCTCAATTATCTTAAATCAGTCAGTCAATCTCATATTGAAGGGTGTAAATCCTCCGTGACAGTGACTTGGAGTTAAACAATACACACACAAGGTAAGTTAGGTGAAATTTATTAACTAACTAAAAAGTGAATATAAATGCAGTTAAATATACATCAAAGAAATAAACAATGGGTAAACAAACATGAGCAAACAATGAGAATGTTGAGTTCTATTGTGGGAAGAATTTGATTCATAGGGAGAAAGAGAACTAATGAGTGCAGGTTAGATGATACTCTACTAATAGTTAAATGTCTAGGAGTTTAGGCTGGAATGGTTAAGGATTAAAGCTAATGGATTAACAGACTATTTGACATCAACTCAGAATGCTTTGGTTTTGCCTTACTGCTTGTTGTTTCTGTAGTCGGTTGGTGTTTGGCCAGTCTGACGACTAGTTAGGACTTGCTTTTACCTAGCAGGTTTTCCTGGAGGTCTTTGGTACTGCTCGCATAACGGATGCACGTGGCTGGGTCCAAACTTCGGTGGGAGTAGTATAAGTTCACTCGACTACAATGAAGCTTAAAAGAACTTGGTTGTTCTTGAATTAAAATTAACGGTCTGATAACGTTTAACAAACAAAAGAAAAGAAAATATAAAGCAAGTAAGTTGCTTAAAAGGTTTAACATTTCGTAGAGACCATGTCAGATTAGGAAACTTAACTAGCTTCCTGGATAATATTGGCTGTGAAACATTCTTACTTAAATATATATAAGCAAGTTATAAAAACATGGCATTATATTATGAACAATAAAACAGTAAGATTAAACAGCAGAAGACAGACAATGACGTAATACTTATTTTGTCCTCTTGAGGGAACTCTGGTTCCATGAGGAGATTAAAGATAGCAAATGATTATTTCTTTAAAAGATCATTTGCTCAGGGGCTGGGGAAATTAATTATTTAACACAGGATAACATTTCTGTATCATATCATTTCTGGGGAGTTTAAGAAGTTTTGGGAATAAAGCAAAACATCACTTAGCTGAAAATTAAAGAGCACTGCAAAATTCTCTTTTCAATAGCAACAACAAGTGGAAAGAACTATTAAGTAACTTGACAAAGATTATTTAATTACACAAGGTAATGCAAGTTATAAGGAGACAGTATTCCTTTGTCCCCCATAAAGGAATGTGGGCAGTGTCCTTTCTCCGGCGTCTGGAATTTCTCACCAATTCACATCTGGGTTTGAAGATGAGAACATCCTTTGATGTGAGGTAATTAAACAAAGAGGAAGGTCAGTTGCCATGGTTACATGTGTGGAGGGGCAGTTTAGGGTTTCCTGCCCTCCTTCCAAAAGAGTTCTAATAGGCTGTTCAGCAGAAAGTTAGTTTCTGATTAGTGTGAATATTGTTGTTTTAACAGTCAGGGCATCGAGTCTGATCTCAGCTTCACCAGACGCGGTAAGCTTTACGATCTAACTGCCCAAAACAGCACTTAGGGAAAGCAAACCTTTCACCCCCTCCTTTGGGGTTACTTCAGCTGTCTGTTGAGGATTGATATCTCAAACCCCCTCCTCTTTCTCTCAGGGATAGCAAAGAATTTGGCGTCTCCAAATTTATTTGATATAAAATGAACAAATCCACACTGGCTGATCACTAAAACAGTCAGAGTTTCCCCCCCCCACTGCCCAAAGGCGTAGGGAGGCGACCCTCTTGTTGTGAGTAGTATTGGAGAAGATGTTGGTCTTAGGAACGTTCTTAAAAACACAACATAGGCTAGTCGCTTGGCCCCATGGGGTCGTTCTTTGCTCTGGGGATCAGACAGGGAGACGGCGCTCCGCAAGTAAATGGCAGCCGCTCTATGGATAGTAACCATGGCAACGGCTGCTGTGTGCTACACAGCTGTAGTCTATTTAACTTAAGTTAAAATTATAGGCTAATGTTACATAACTCCTATAAATACTAACTGCATTTAGTTTTGCTGGGACTCTCTGCCATGTGAATTCCCTCCTGTTGATGTCCTGATAACTATTTAGATTCTGGAAACTCCCAAAAAGCGAGGATCAGTCTCTCTTCCAATGATTTGTGCTGTGCGTCGTGTACAAAAAGAAAACCTCAACCTTGCTGCTTTTCCCTGATAAAAGACAAATGTTTCTACTGATACCTGTTCAGAAAACTGGACTCTGATGGGAACTTGTTTTATCAAGCTAGATAAAAGGTAATTCCCTGGCAGTGGCAAACAGCTTTGGTTTAATATTTGATTTGATTACATTAATGTTTAAGAAGATTTAACAGAAATATTTTATTGCTGCTGTGTAAAGTGAATACTGCTGGGAAAAAGTTCCTTATCTGTTTAAAGTGTTTGCAAACCACATGTTATTGCACTTTTGTGTATACAGCAGGACATTTAAATTAAAAGTGCACAAGGCAAGGCAAGTTTATTTGTATAGTACATTTCAACAACAAAGTGCTTTACATAAAACGTAAAAGCAACAGGGAAATATAAAAAAAAAGTTTAAAAGCAACATAGGGAAATTGAAAAAATACACGTTAAAAAATAATAAAAGTTACAGTGCAGTGTAAAATATTTAATTAAAAGCAATGGTAAAAAGCTAAAAACAAAGAAAAAGAAAACAATACAGTAAATGTTACAGTGCAGTGTAAGTTATCAATCTACTAGTTAAAGGCAGTGGTAAAAAGAAAAATATTAAATATTTAATTAGAAGCAATGGAAAAAGGAAAGTCTTCAGTCTTAATTTCTATGAACTGACAGTTTCAGCAGACCTGCAGTTATCTGGGAGTTTGTTCCAGATATACGGAGCATAATAACTGAACACTGCTTCTCCTTGTTTAGATTTGACTCTGGGGACAGAAAGCAGACCTGCCCCAGACGACCTGAGAGATCATATATTGTCTTAATGTGGCTTGATTTGTGGTTCTTGTGGCACTGACTTTCAATCGTTCCTCCCTGGCTCCAAAAACAATAACTTCAGTTTTATCTTTGTTCAATTGAAGAAAATTCCAGCACATCAAGCCATTGACCACCTCAATACAGTTACTCAGCGCCTGTATGGGATCATAGTCCCCTGGTGAAATTGTTATGTAAATCTGTGTGTCATCTGCATAATTATGGTAACATATTTTGTTGTTTTTCATAATGTTAAACAAAGGAAGCCCTAGAATGAAGCCTTGGGGAACTCCACGTCATTTTTGTCAGCTCAGATGTGTGATTACCTATAGACACAAAGTAGCCCCTGTCCTTTACCGCAATACACTACTTCAGAATTCATTATTCAATTTTGTGCATAACAATGTGATTAATCGCAGAAAGTCATGCAATTAGTCGTCATTGCCCAGCACTATACACTACGCGGGTTAGGGAGTTCGATTTGATTGTGAGGGTGATTCCGACCAGAGTTCACTCCGTGACAGAGATGGCGAGGGTTTGTTTGTGGAAGTTGTTGTGAATTATTTTGGAGCATTATAGCCTAAATTGTTGGCAGTCAGGGACTTTCGCACCAAATGCTTAGGCACGTGAAAATCTTGGACTTGGAGAGCCAAGAGATGATGTGAAGCCAAGAAACAGAGCTATAAAAGGAGGTCCAAAAGGAGGTGAAAGTCAGTCGTTACATGGTTTTCATGTGGACTCGGGTCTCTGTTCTGGTAACAGAATGGGGCTCTATTCTGCACCGATCTCTGACACACTCCGGTGGAACTTTTGTATTCTAATTGGTGTCTTTTTTTGTTGATAATAAGTCTTGAATTTTGGCCCAAGTCTTGAATTTTTCAAAGTAACCTCTTTAAATGTGCATGTGGCACCTTTTCATCTCAGTAATAAATGATTCAATTTTAACTCCGTATCTTACTTGGTCCTGGGTACATAGGATCACACTGAATCAGAACAGATTACGGATGCAGCAACATCATTCTGACATCACGCAGTCACGCAGCAAAAGAAACATTCTATTCTTTCTTAGAACAGACAGGAGCACACAGGAACAGATTCATATCTGTGCATGTAATGCACATAAAATAATTCTGATTTTCTACTCATTAACAGGACCACCAGTCCAGGCCAGCACTGGTAGCCATAATCCTGAGGATATGAAGTTTGTTTGTCTTTTGGTTGGTTGAAATATTCATGGTAAATTTGCACTGCCTTTCCTAATCATCATGTTACATCTTCTGTGGGACATTGGGAAGATTTCTACATGGACTCCCAACACATTCTCATCTCAATGCGTCATAACTGACACTTTCAGATTGAGTGACAAAGCGTAAGGATTTTACGCTAAAGGTACCCTTCAGCATCCATATGAAAAGCTCCTGTTGTTGCAGCAACACAAGGGAGGCTCATGGCCAATTTGCTAGCAGGTAGGCTTAGCCGGTCGACATGCATACATTCAGTATGCATGTCTTCCATTTCTCTCTAAGGTTCTGGAGAAAGCAGTTGCTACACAGCTGTGTGACTTTCTACAGAGCAATAGTTTATTTGAGGATTTTCAGTCAGGATTTAGAGCTCATCATAGCACAGAGACAGCACTGGTGAAAATTACTAATGACCTCCTTATTGCATCAGACAAAGGACTTGTCTCTATACTGGTTTTATTAGATCTTAGTGCTGCATTTGATACCATTGACCATCAGATCCGATTGCAGAGACTGGAACATTTCATTGGCATTAAAGGAACCGCTCTAAGCTGGTTTAAGTCCTATTTATCAGATCGATTTCCGTTTGTACATGTTAACGATGAGTCCTCCATGCATGCCAAAGTTAGTCATGGAGTTCCTCAAGGATCTGTCCTCGGACCAATTCTCTTCACCTTATATATGCTTCCTTTAGGCAATATTATCAGGAAATATTCCATAAGCTTTCATTGTTATGCAGATGATACTCAGTTATATCTATCGATCAAACCAGATGAAACTCATCAGTTAGCTAAACTTCAAATGTGCCTT